>NC_060186.1:25615893-25915893 GCF_021184085.1 Oncorhynchus gorbuscha
AATGTTAAAAATAGTAAAAATAAAGAAAACCCTTGAAAGAGTAGATGTGACCAAACATTTGACTGGTTATGTATATATTGTATATTGCAAATATGGTACAATCAAAGTGTGCAAAGCTCTTAGAGACTTACCCAGAAAGACTCAAAGCTTTAATTGCTGCCAAAGGTGATTCTAACATGTATTGTGAAAACATGTAAATCATTTTCAGTACATTTGCAAAAATGTCAAACATGTTTTCAATTTGTCATTATGGTGTATTGTGTGTAGCTGGAAAGGATAAACAATTATAATTTCATCCATTTTGAATTCAGGCTGAAAGAAAACAAAATGTGGAATAAGTTAAGCGTTATGAACACTTTCTGAAGGCACTGTATATCTACAAGAACAATATAAATGAGTGACTCTTTGAAAGGGGGGTCATATAAACATGGCCTTATTGTTTTCTTCTTCACAGCTATCATGCTATATTGGGCATCGTTTCTCAGACCAAATCTCTATTCTGGCTCAAACAAAGCAATCTGATCATGCTCCAGTCAAATTCACACTATAGGGAATGGCACAAAATGGCTTCTGTAAAGCACCTATACATTGTCCAATCAACATCCACACATTGATTTCATTCTTCGCATCTTTATTAAAACAAACACACTTGTGCAATGTTCAAAAGTGTGTGAGAGATTACCATTAACGTGTGTGTATGTGTGGGGTTAAGTTTGGCTGGTCATACATTTGCAAATAGCCGAGATTGGATATTTCAGCACAATGGACAGCAGCGAAATCGGAAACGCGAGATCTGTCATTCAGCACCACATGGCAGTAGACAGCGGCCATCTCATGTGAAGTTGGCACTGGGAAAATCCCACATAATGGGAAACGAGGCTTAGGAGGCAAAAAGACTGAAGGAGAAGAATCCCACAGGAACCTTATGCTAAACTGTTCAGCCACATTCATTTCAAATGTTACATATTTCGATCTGCAAATAATATAAACTGACTTTTCAAACTACACTGTACAGCTTTAGTGTGTCTGTGCATCATAGGTACAACTGCACAAAATTCCTTCTCAAATATCTGTTTGTGAGAAACAATAAGAAAAACAACTGTTAGACTTTTACAATGCGCACTGTCATGCATTTTTATATTACCAACAAGACAACGAAGTGATGGTCTATACGCGCCATGGAGACTTATAACGGATGCTTCCCACCCAGCAAAAGTTCCCACGCTGAGCGATTTTGTTAACTACACTATTATGCATATAATTCAAGAAAAAAGTTTATTGGCATTCATACTCTTATTTTTACCCGATTAGCTTTGCAAAATTGTACCTTATGTCAATTCATAGCTCAGAAATATTGGAATAACGTGCTTAAGAGGACTCTGACACTAGGCGCACAACAAGATCTCTCCTATCATTGCTATGCAGACGACACACAATTAATCTTCTCCTTTCCCCCTTCTGATGACCAGGTGGCGAATCGCATCTCTGCATGTCTGGCAGACATATCAGTGTGGATGACGGATCACCACCTCAAGCTGAACTTCGGCAAGACGGAGCTGCTCTTCCTCCCTGGGAAGGACTGCCCGTTCCATGATCTCGCCATCACGGTTGACAACTCCATTGTGTCCTCCTCCCAGAGCGCTAAGAACCTTGGCGTGATCCTGGACAACACCCTGTCGTTCTCAACTAACATCAAGGCGGTGGCCCGTTCCTGTAGGTTCATGCTCTACAACATCCGCAGAGTACGACCCTGCCTCACACAGGAAGCGGCGCAGGTCCTAATCCAGGCACTTGTCATCTCCCGTCTGGATTACTGCAACTCGCTGTTGGCTGGGCTCCCTGCCTGTGCCATTAAACCCCTACAACTCATCCAGAACGCCGCAGCCCGTCTAGTGTTCAACCTTCCCAAGTTCTCTCACGTCACCCCGCTCCTCCGCTCTCTCCACTGGCTTCCAGTTGAAGCTCGCATCCGCTACAAGACCATGGTGCTTGCCTACGGAGCTGTGAGGGGAACGGCACCTCAGTACCTCCAGGCTCTGATCAGGCCCTACACCCAAACAAGGGCACTGCGTTCATCCACCTCTGGCCTGCTCGCCTCCCTACCACTGAGGAAGTACAGTTCCCGCTCAGCCCAGTCAAAACTGTTCGCTGCTCTGGCTCCCCAATGGTGGAACAAACTCCTCACGACGCCAGGACAGCGGAGTCAATCACCACCTTCCGGAGACACCTGAAACCCCACCTCTTTAAGGAATACCTAGGATAGGATAAAGTAATCCTTCTCACCCCCCTCCCCCCTTAAAATATGTAGATGCACTATTGTAAAGTGGCTGTTCCACTGGATGTCATAAGGTGAATGCACCAATTTGTAAGTCGCTCTGGATAAGAGCGTCTGCTAAATGACTTAAATGTAAATGTAAATGTAAGATAACACAACAACCACATTTTCAATTGACAATCATTGCTTTAAATAGATATGGTTAATAGATTTGTATAGGCATTGGTAAACAATTAATTTCACTTGTAAACCAAGGTTGGATTAGTAGGTCTAAGCAACATGTAGCTGGATACCCGCGTAATGAATCGAAACAGGTTCCAATCCTCATATATACCCATTATGACAAAATAAAGAGCTTAATCTTTCAAGACATAAAGACATAGAAGCATACCCATTTATAAAGGTTCTACACATTCCATTTCTCCATAGCAATAGAATGTAAACATTCTATTTTGTACCAAACATTGCCTACAACTCAATTCTAAGTGCAGCATATTGGACGACTCCACAGTAATTGATCATTCGCGACTTTAACTTATTCCTGTTATCTCTAGAGCATCTCGTATATCTATAGCGCTGCGTTTCTACCCCATCTTACCATGGATAGGGTTTGGTGCATTCCGGAGTTCACTTATGGTCCCACAAAGGTAATCTTTGGGGATATTCATTTTAGCATACTGTAAATACCTGTGCACAATGTGCATAACAAAGCATCATTATTGTCATTCTCTTCAAAGGAATTCTGCAGAAGCAGCCTTTATTTCCAGACTCTGCAGGCCTGCTGGGAGGAAACATATTACAATAAACAGGTAAGATTCATCCCCAAAAAAACATAAACAACAGAAAGAGAGTTGTATTTCAAGACAGTTTAGAGAAGATGGTCATAAGAGTTCTTAATAACACTCGCAAATTGTGATGCATGAACAGTTGTGAAATGTTGTGAGAGGCCCTTCAGAATGCACATGATATGGTATTTCACACCTTACCTCATCTTGCAGAAGAAGCTCATGGTCCACTATCTGCTGCTCCAGAGTCAAGGCCATGTCCCGCACCTTGTCACCACGGAGCACATGAGCGACTGGCTGGTGTCTCAGGGCAAAAAATCCCTTAGGGAGAGGTGAGTATCACGTCGTCACTCACCTTCACTGCCATTTCCTGCCACCAGCAGCACTCCAAGAGGTGTGGGTAAAATAAACAACAGAAAAATCGGAAGCCAGGAAAGTTGAATTGCTCTGTGTTTTATTTGAAGGGTGTGGAAGGAAACCCTGGAGGAGGGGAATGACCTCGCTCGGCTGGTAAGACAATGAGAGTTAGACACATACTACAAGTCAGTGAGCTCTTTACTAGCCTTTCAACAACTAGTTAGTACAGCAGAATCGATATGTTGTGAAATTTCACTAATCGGACTTCCTGTTTCCTACGGCAGACCTGGGAAGTCAATACTTGCCTAAAAATGATAGACATAGAGCACGAGGCTGTCTGTAAGCTCCGCCGCTCCTTGCACTCCACCTCGCCAGCTGACATGTGAGTTCCATGTACTGTCCTGCATAGACTTGATCCATTTATCTTCACATCTGTAACTATGCAGAAACAGACTAAGACAGTGTTTTCTGTGAGCACATTTCACATCGTTTCGCTTTGTCTTCTCCTTTTTGTTGATTTCAGCGACCCGAAGGTCCACAGCATTGTGGAAAGAGCTGTAAGGAGCATTATGGGCGAGCTGTCCAATGAGCCCCGTAGCAACCTGCTCAGCCCATCCCAGGTGGTTGTGGAGGTGGTGCCCAGGCTCCTCCTGGCCCTGTGGCTTCAGCCAGAGGAAGGCCATTCAGGGCACCCAATCCTAATAAGCGGGATGGCCGTGGGCATGGTGGCAGCCGTAGTGGAGAAGCTCTCCAGCATGTTAAAGGCCCCTTCTCCTCAAATCCCTTTCTCCCGCGCTGCGGCTTTTGAATCTGTGCTGTCAATCCTCGGGAGAATCAGTCAGTCCTTCTCCACGGATGACCTCCAGAGCCCATTTTATGTGAGATCTGTCTGTGCCTTTGTGGCTGACGAGGTACAGAGCTGCTTCCAGCCCCCTGCAGCCACCTTACCAGTCCTCCCTGTCGTCGCCGCAGCCATCTCCACCGCACCTCCAGACATCCGAGCAGGTGAGTAGCAATGATAGAGAGCACTCTGACATATGCCTGTTGTGATGACATCTCGGTGACTTGTAGTAGTAGAGCTCATCAGGATTGTTGTTGTCACTCCTAACACAGAGGCAGACCCGGCTTCTTCCCACATGGAGGTTGTGGACATCACCGCTAACATAGAGGCAGACCAGGCGTCTTCCCACTTGGAGGTTGTGGACATCACCGCTAACATAGAGGCAGACTCTGCTTCTTCCCACCTGGAGGTTGTGGACATCACCGCTAACATAGAGGCAGACCCTGCTTCTTCCCACCTGGAGGTTGTGGACATCACCGCTAACATAGAGGCAGACTCTGCTTCTTCCCACCTTGAGGTTGTGGACATCACCCATAACACACAGGCAGACACGGCATCTTCCCACCTGGAGGTTGTGGACATAACATGTAAGACAGAGGCAGACCCGGCCTGTTCCCACCTGGAAGTTGCGGACATCGGCCCTAAAACAGAGGCAGACAGAGCTTGTTCCCACTTGGAGGTTGTGGAAATAACCCCTAAGACAGAGGCAGACCCGGCTAATTCACACCTGGAGGTTCAGGACATCACCCCAGAGACACAGCAAGATCCAGCTTCTTCCCACCTTGAGGTTGCGAACATCACCCGTAACAAAGAGGCAAATCCGTCTTTTTTCCACCTGAATGTTGTGGACATCACCCCTAAGAGAGAGGCAGGGCCCATCTCTTCCCTCTTGGAGGTTGTGGATGTCACACCTGAAGAAAGGACGCTCAAGATGGCCGTCTTCGCCACTTTGCCAACTGACATCCAAGCAGGTGAGTAACACTGACAGGTGCCGTTTGTCATGACATCTTAGTAGAACCTTTCAACTGGCCAGTGTTTAGAACCTACGGTTTGCATTTGTTTACATTCGGTCCCTCTTTTCTCCCTTTCCAGAGGATGTTGCTGTGATCATCCCAGATGTCACCCCACACGTCACCAAGGATGTGACACTGGATGTTCCATGCAAAGCAGCATGCAAAGGGAAAGTCCGGCAATTTTTTTCAGGCTTTGGAGGGCAGTGTGCTGCTGCACCTGCCACAAGGAAGAGGAGGAACAATATTAGTTATTCATCAGACCTTCAGAAAAGGGATTGAACCATAGACCATTAAATTATTCACATTATAATTGGATTCACTTTGCTTTTCTTCTGTTTACTACTTAATTTCAGAACATTTCTATAAACTTTCTCTTTGCAAGTGTGGAGTAGGTTGTGTAAATAAGTGGGAAACATCCCAATTTTAATGCTTTTAATCATTTACTTACTACATGTAAACAAAACAAAAAAAAAGTAGTATTTGACAACAAAAAACGGAGGGAGCTCAACCAACGTGGAGTTGAGGTGCAACCAAAACCTTTAATCATCACAGAAAACGAAAAAGCACAACTCTTGCGCACTATAAAAATGCATGTTTTATTCAAGCCCGGTTAAAAGATGAACATTTTGGCCTAGTCTATGACGATATGCAAGTTGTGTTTTCCCAGTTAAAGGGTGACCCAGACTCACCCTGGTTCTTAAGGTTTGCAGACAGTGAAAAGATATCATTAAGTAAATGGGACTTTTCAAATCTTGAATAAAAATATTTAATGAACATGAATTTAAATACAACCGACTTGAGGATCAGAGCGGGCTGGCAGACTGGCTCGCCCTGAAAGCCCTCTGCCTCTAACTCTGTGTGGTTAATCTCAGCCAATAGGTTGTGTGGGTTGTCTTTCTCGCTGTGGGTGTGAATCACTATGACCTCTCCCTTGGCCTGCCTGTTGGCCTGATCAGAAGGCTTGTCATCTCTTTCCTTGCTCGCATGAGCAGGAGGAATGGCATCTGGGGTAACCTCCTCCTCTCCCACCTGTCCCAACTGTCTGTGTTCGACTGAGGTCACTCATTCTCTCTCCCTGGGTATTGGATAATTCCTCCTCCACTATGTCGTATAGTTCCTCCTCCACTGTGTCTTTGTGAGCTTGAGGGGAGTTATACTGTTCTGGCTACCTCTTTAGGGGTGTGCACCTTAAATCTCCTTCGGTTTTTTGGGGGGTTCTGTTGTTTTGGGGAGAGTCTGAAGTTCGATCTCTAGCAATGAGTGTGGGGGCTGTCCTGTGGGGGTGTCCTACTCCCTCCTAAACTGTAAGAATCATAAAACACGGGACGAGATGTTAAAAACGGTCCATTGTGCCAATAGATGGAATGCACTCGCATGAGATTTGCCGTGATGTTGACAGAGTGGCATGGGAGGTTTATTTCTTAGACTGAGGTAAGATGTCAATTTTTGGGACACATCCTCAGCAGTGTGCCTTCGAATCAGTGGGTGTTTCGGCCTTTAATCACTAAACACCCTCATCAGAGGTGGCCAGCTAAAGGGTGATCAAGCCTTAGCTTGTGTCCCATGCCCAATTAAGATGTCCAACGGGACAATGCAAGGCAGGGGCGTCCTCTTCCCTGAGCCAGCCATACAGCTGACCGCATACCTCATATGCCCTCCTCAAGTTGGAGGAATCTGAATTGGGTTCTCAGGTGGGGTTGGGGGGTCATGAAGTTATAACCCAGCAAGGGTTCTTCCGTTTGATCCAGATCCACTGGCTGCCTCTTTCAGCTGCTTGAGAAACTGCTCTGACGGTCTGCCGCAGAGCCTGTCCATGGATTCCAAGTTATTTCAGCAACCTGATAATGGAAGAAGCCACGAATCCTTTGCATCCCACTTCAACTGGCCAGACCTTTGCATTCCAGCCACGCTGAGTTGCGTCTGCTGCCAACTCTGTGTAACGCAGTTTCTTACGCTCGTAGGCCTCTTCAACAGAGTTCTCCCACGGGACTGTGAGCTCTATGATGTACACAGCCTTTCGTGAAGGGGACCAGAGTACCATGTCTGGCCTAAGGTTGGTAGAAGCAATCTCAGGTGGAAAAATGAGTTGCTGGCCAATATCGACAAGCAATTTCCAGTCCCGGGCTATGGCTTGGTGTCCAGTTTCTGGCTTTGTAGGAGGATACTTGGGCCTTTTCTGTCCCTCCCGGATGAATGTTGTTGTTTTGACGGGATTGCATGTTTATGGAGGTAATGAATTGGTTGCACTACTCTTGGTCTCAAGTGCTGCAGCCAGGCTCTTGAGGACCTGATTGTGCCTCCAGGTGTAGCGGCCTTGTGAGAGGCTGGTCTTGCAACCTGTCATTATATGCCTGAGAGTCGCTGGAGCTGGGCAGAGGGGGCAGGTCGAGTCCTCGCCATACCATTGATGTAGATTTTTTGGTGATGGAAGCACATCATAAACAGCTCTTACGATGAAGCTGATGTTGCTTGCCTCCATTTGCCAAAGCTCACTCCAGTTGATTTTCTCCTCTCCAGGCCTTCCCACCGCATCCATTGCCCTTGTTTAGCAAGAGAGACAGCCTTTGCACTTCTTGCAGTCTCCTCCTGTCTGCGCACCTCCTCGACCACCAGCTTCCTGCGTTCAGATGTTGTTTCCTTATGGAACGTTGGTTTGCTTGCTGCCAGGCCAAAGCCTCCTCTTCCATGCTGGATATTCCCCACAATGTCTTGGTGTCTCAGGGCTGATGTTGCTTGCTGCACAGCCTTGGATGATGTCCATTTCCGTCCAGTTTGTAGGGAAGGTGCAGCCCTGCTAATGGTCTGGTCTTTGGAGTCCTTCAATGTCATCTGAAGTCTTACTTTAGAGCACTTGTACTCCTCTATTAGACTTGTAAGAGGTAGTTCAAGGACCCCTTTGCCATAGAGGCCGATGTTACTCAGGCATCGTGGGACACCCAGCCATTTCTTCACGTATGAGGTAATGGTTCACTCCATCTTCTCCACTGTTGTTATTGGGACCTCATAGACGGTGAGTGGCCACATTACCCGGGGGAGAAGTCCAAACTGTAGGCACCAAAGCTTGAGCCTCCCAGGCAGTATGGTCTTGTTGATGTTCTCAAGACCGTCGGCGATGTCCTGCCTTACTTGCTGCACTTGATCTTTATCCCGGAGGCTTTCGTTGTACCATCTACCCAGGCTCTTGATGGGTTGCTCAGAGATCGTTGGTATCGGGTCATCTCCAATGCAGAACCACACATCTTTAAGCTGTCCCTTGACTGTGGGGATGCTTCGAGATTTGCTTGGCTTGATTTTCATCCGGGCCCACTTGATGTTATCATTTAACATTTACATTTAAGTCATTTAGCAGACGCTCTTATCCAGAGCGACTTACAAATTGGTCCATTCACCTTATAACATCCAGTGGAACAGTCACTTTACGATAGTGCATCTAAATCTTAAGGGGGGAAATACTTATCCTATCCTAGGTATTCCTTAAAGAGGTGGGGTTTCAGGTGTCTCCGGAAGGTGGTGATTGACTCCGCTGTCCTGGCGTCGTGAGGGAGTTTGTTCCACCATTGGGGGCCAGAGCAGCGAACAGTTTTGACTGGGCTGAGCGGGAGCTGTACTTCCTCAGTGGTAGGGAGGCGAGCAGGCCAGAGGTGGATGAACGCAGTGCCCTTGTTTGGGTGTAGGGCCTGATCAGAGCCTGGAGGTACTGAGGTGCCGTTCCCCTCACAGCTCCGTAGGCAAGCACCATGGTCTTGTAGCGGCTGCGAGCTTCAACTGGAAGCCAGTGGAGAGAACGGAGGAGCGGGGTGACGTGAGAGAACTTGGGAAGGTTGAACACCAGACGGGCTGCGGCGTTCTGGATGAGTTGAAGGGGTTTAATGGCACAGGCAGGGAGCCCAGCCAACAGCGAGTTGCAGTAATCCAGACGGGAGATGACAAGTGCCTGGATTAGGACCTGCGCCGCTTCCTGTGTGAGGCAGGGTCGTACTCTGCGGATGTTGTAGAGCATGAACCTACAGGAACGGGCCACCGCCTTGATGTTGGTTGAGAACGACAGGGTGTTGTCCAGGATCACACCAAGGTTCTTAGCGCTCTGGGAGGAGGACACAATGGAGTTGTCAACCGTGATGGCGAGATCATGGAACGGGCAGTCCTTCCCCGGGAGGAAGAGCAGCTCCGTCTTGCCGAGGTTCAGCTTGAGGTGGTGATCCGTCATCCACACTGATATGTCTGCCAGACATGCAGAGATGCGATTCGCCACCTGGTCATCAGAAGGGGGAAAGGAGAAGATTAGTTGTGTGTCGTCTGCATAGCAATGATAGGAGAGACTCAGAAGGGAGGAGAAGGTGGCAAAGAGCTTCCTAGGGTTAGAGGCAGATGCTTGGAATTTAGCGTGGTAGAAAGTGGCTTTAGCAGCAGAGACAGAGGAGGAAAATGTAGAGAGGAGGGAGTGAAAGGATGCCAGGTCCGCAGGGAGGCGAGTTTTCCTCCATTTCCGCTCGGCTGCCCGGAGCCCTGTTCTGTGAGCTCGCAATGAGTCATCGAGCCACGGAGCGGGAGGGGAGGACCGAGCCGGCCTGGAGGATAGGGGACATAGAGAGTCAAAGGATGCAGAGAGGGAGGAGAGGAGAGTTGAGGAGGCAGAATCAGGAGATAGGTTGGAGAAGGTTTGAGCGGAGGGAAGAGATGATAGGATGGAAGAGGAGAGAGTAGCGGGGGAGAGAGAGCGAAGGTTGGGACGGCGCGATACCATCCGAGTAGGGGCAGTGTGGGAAGTGTTGGATGAGAGCGAGAGGGAAAAGGATACAAGGTAGTGGTCGGAGACTTGGAGGGGAGTTGCAGTGAGGTTAGTGGAAGAACAGCATCTAGTAAAGATGAGGTCGAGCGTATTGCCTGCCTTGTGAGTAGGGGGGGAAGGTGAGAGGGTGAGGTCAAAAGAGGAGAGGAGTGGAAAGAAGGAGGCAGAGAGGAATGAGTCAAAGGTAGATGTGGGGAGGTTAAAGTCGCCCAGAACTGTGAGAGGTGAGCCGTCCTCAGGAAAGGAGTTTATCAAGGCATCAAGCTCATTGATGAACTCTCCGAGGGAACCTGGAGGGCGATAAATGATAAGGATGTTAAGCTTGAAAGGGCTGGTAACTGTGACAGCATGGAATTCAAAGGAGGCGATAGACAGATGGGTAAGGGGAGAAAGAGAGAATGACCACTTGGGAGAGATGAGGATCCCGGTGCCACCACCCCGCTAACCAGAAGCTCTCGGGGTGTGCGATAACACGTGGGCGGACGAAGAGAGAGCAGTAGGAGTAGCAGTGTTGTCTGTGGTGATCCATGTTTCCGTTAGTGCCAAGAAGTCGAGGGACTGGAGGGAGGCATAGGCTGAGATGAACTCTGCCTTGTTGACCGCAGATCGGCAATTCCAGAGGCTACCGGAGACCTGGAACTCCACGTGGGTCGTGCGCGCTGGGACCACCAGATTAGGGTGGCCGCGGCCACGCGGTGTGGAGCGTTTGTATGGTCTGTGCAGAGAGGAGAGAACAGGGATAAACAGACACATAGTTAACAGGCTACAGAAGAGGCTACGCTAATGCAAAGGAGATTGGAATGACAAGTGGGCTACACGTCTCGAATGTTCAGAAAGTTAAGCTACGTAGCAAGAATCTTATTGACTAAAATGATTAAAATGATACAGTACTGCTGAAGTAGGCTAGCTGGCAGTGGGTGCGTTGTTGACACTACACTAATCAAGTCGTTCCGTTGAGTGTAATAGTTTCTACAGTGCTGCTATTCGGGGGCTAGCTGGCTAACTAGTAGTGTTGTTTACGTTAAGTTGCGTTAAAAGAACGACAATAGCTGGCTAGCTAACCTAGAAAATCGCTCTAGACTACACAATTATCTTTGATACAAAGACGGCTATGTAGCTAGCTATGTAGCTAGCTACAATCAAACAAATCAAACAGTTGTACTGTAATGAAATGAAATGAAAATGTGATACTACCTGTGAATGCGACCGGGTTGTTGAGTTCTATTCAGAAGACGTTGGCTAGCGTTGGCTAGCTAGCAGAGTCTCCTACGTTAAGGACGACAAATAGCTGGCTAGCTAACCTCGGTAAATTAAGATTATCACTCTAAGACTACACACTCTAAACCTAAACAACACAATTATCTTGGAACGAAGATACGAAGACAGCAAAGACAGCTATGTAGCTAGCTAACACTACACTGATCAAGTCGTTCAGTTGAGTGTAATAGTTTCTCCAGTGCAGCTAATCAGTGGACGTTAGCTAGCTGGCTAGTGAAGACTACGTTAGGACGGCGAAATACGATAATTACGCAATTATCTTTGATACAAAGACGGCTATGTAGCTAGCTGAGAAGAAATTGCTAAGATTAGACAAATCAAACCGTTGTGCAATAATGAAATATAATGAAATGTAAAAAGTTGCGGGAGCGAAGCGCCGACGTGACTTTATGGGTTGGTTATGTAGGCTTCTTCTAACCTATCGCTTTATACTACATATAATAAATACGATTAAATAGTATCTTTACATTTAAAAACCAAAGTCTATCAAAATTCCAGTCATTCCAATAAATGTTATACCCCTTGATCTTGAAGGATAGGACTTGGAAATATGGAAGTATAGATTAGCCAAATTGTTTTACCTGAGCATAACCTCAACTAAGGATTTATTAGCAAGTCCTACTATGTTGTTTATGATTTTGTGTCATGGAGGACTGATTGGGCTCATTGATTCGAGTTGAAAAATAAATGTTGCGCTCATGGAATGGCATGCTGAGAGCTACTGAAAATGGCTATTTACAAGTTTTGCAAGTAGCCGCCTGGTGCATGCTGCAGTGGTGGTCAGTGTAGTCATGCCATCCATGTATGCTCGGATAGGTGGGAGACGGAGCCCTTCCTTAGTTCTCTCACCGCCGACCACCCATCTCGATGCCCTGATGATGACTTCCATGGCCATAGTGAAGGCCAGAGGAGAAATTGTACAGCCTGCCATTATGCCTACTTCCAAGCGCTGCCATGTTGTTGTGAAGTCAGGTGTTGTGAAACACAATTGCAGGTCTTGGAAATAGGCCTTTACCAGTGTAGTGATGGGTTCTGGTACGTGGAATATGTTGAAGGATTCCCAGAGGAGTTCATGGGGAACTGAGCCAAAGGCATTGGCCAGGTCGAGGAAGATGACATAGAGGTCTCTCTTGTCCTTCTTAGCTGTTTGGATCTGGTGCCAAATCATACTAGTATGTTCCAGGCAACCAGAGAAACCAGGAATGCCTGCTTTCTGTACAGATGTATCAATGTACTTTCCAGATAAGTGGACAGCCTCTGTGCTATTATACTGAAAAATATCTTCCCTTCGACGTTGAGAAGGGAGATTGGTCGGAATTGACTAATGTCTGTCGCATCCTTCTCTTTCGGGATTAGCACACCACCAGCCCTTCGCCATACCTTTGGTATTATTTCCTTCTGCCACACTATCCTCATGAGCCTCCAAAGAAAGCGTAGAACATCCGGGGCGTTCTTGTAGAGCTTGTATGGTACTCCATTAGGCCCAGGAGCCGAGGCCGCTCTTGCTCTTCGGACAACGTTCTCTACTTCCCTCAATTTAGGAGGGTCAGTGTCCAGATTGAATTCTGGTGGTTGAATAGGTGGGATGTCATGTGGGATGACTATCTGCTCATGCCTTTTCATGTCCTGGTGGACCTTCTCCAGATGTTCTTCCAGTTCTGGCTTTGGAGTTTTTAGGATTCCGCACTTTTCCTTTGCGAAGAGATCTTTGACAAACTTAAAGGTTTTTTTATAGAACCGTGTTCTTGTGTGTTCCTTCTTCCTACGAAGTTTCCTTAAGTTTTCCGCTCTTCGCAAGGTTGCCAGCCAACATTTAATATCTGCTTGGAGTAGCATGAGACCTTCTCTCTCTGCATCAGAGGCCTTCTTCCACTGCTTCCTCAGCTGCCTTCTCTCTCTGACAAGTATCTCGATCTCCTGCTGTCTCCTAGATTTGGCTGGCGCGGGTAGATAATGTCTCCCATCCTTTCAAGCTTTTTCTCTGCTGTTCCTACCTGTTGTTCCAAGATTTTTGTCAGGTCGTTGTTGATTGATTCCCACTCTCTCTTTTCAACGGCTTTGGGCCACTTCACACTCGGTCTGTGCCCTTTGATCTTTTCCTCTTTTAGAGGTCTCTGTGGTTGGGTGAGTTCATCCACCGGCATTTCTGTGCTTGTGTTATCCTCCTCAGTTACAGGGGTGCTGATGCTCTGCGAACTTTGGTTTGCGTCCCGTCGCTGTGCTTCATTCGACTGATTTGACTGGCTGCTTCGTAAGAAGTACTGGTCAATGCGAGGTCCCTGTCTCTGCTCTCCCAAGCACCTTTTCCTCCCTTGATGGATCCTTAACCCCCTTGCCGATGTTACTCTCTCCCAACCACAGCTGCACACCTGAAGTGTGTGTCCTGCTGCTGTTATAGTTGTCTCATGTGCTGTGTTCCTACTCGTAGTCGTTTCCGTTCCTGGGTCCGTAACCGTGTGATCAGTCGTTGAGCCATCTTGCACCCCAGCTCTCGCAGGCTCTTGGGGTATCTTCCTTTGTACCAATGTTGAGTTGAGGTGCAACCAAAACCTTTAATCATCATAGAAAACGAAAAAGCGCAACTCTTGCACACTATAAAAAATGCATGTTTTATTCAAGCAAGGTTAAAAGATTAACATTTTGGCCTAGTCTATGACGATATGCAAGTTGTGTTTGCCCAGTAAAAGGGTGACTCAGACTCAGACTCACCCTGGTTCTTGAGGGTTGCAGACAGTGAAAAGATATCATTAAGTAAATGGGACTTTTCAAATCTTGACTAAAAATATTTAATGAACATTAATTTAAATACAACTGACTTGAGGATCAGAGCAGGCTGGCTGACTGAAAGCCCTCTAACTCTGTGTGGTTCATCTCAGCCAAGAGGTTGTGTGGGTTGTCTTTCTCTCTGTGGGTGTGAATCACTATGACCTCTCCCTTGGCCTGCCTGTTGGCCTGATCAGAAGGCTTGTCATCTCTTTCCTTGCTCGCATGAGCAGGAGGAATTGCATCTGGTGTAACCTCCTCCTCTCCCACCTCTCCCTACTGTCTGTGTTTGACTGAAGTCACTCGTTCTCTCTCCCTGGGTGTTGGATAATTCCTCCTCCACTGTGTCGGATAGTTCCTCCTCCACTGTGTCTTTGTGAGCTTGAAGGGAGTTATCCTGTTCTGGCTACCTCTTTAGGGGTGTGCACCTTAAATCTCTTTCAAATCAAATCAAATCAAATTTATTTATATAGCCCTTCGTACATCAGCTGATATCTCAAAGTGCTGTACAGAAACCCAGCCTAAAACCCCAAACAGCAAACAATGCAGGTGTAAAAGCACGGTGGCTAGGAAAAACTCCCTAGAAAGGCCAAAACCTAGGAAGAAACCTAGAGAGGAACCGGGCTATGTGGGGTGGCCAGTCCTCTTCTGGCTGTGCCGGGTAGAGATTATAACAGAACATGACCAAGATGTTCAAATGTTCATAAATGACCAGCATGGTCAAATAATAATAAGGCAGAACAGTTGAAACTGGAGCAGCAGCACAGTCAGATGGACTGGGGACAGCAAGGAGCCATCATGTCAGGTAGTCCTGGGGCACGGTCCTAGGGCTCAGGTCCTCCGAGAGAGAGAAAGAAAGAGAGAATTAGAGAGAGCATATGTGGGGTGGCCAGTCCTCTTCTGGCTGTGCCAGGTGGAGATTATAACAGAACGTGGCCAAGATGTTCAAATGTTCATAAATGACCAGCATGGTTGAATAATAGTAAGGCAGAACAGTTGAAACTGGAGCAGGAGCATGGCCAGGTGGACTGGGGACAGCAAGGAGTCCTCATGTCAGGTAGTCCTGGGACATGGTCCTAGGGCCCAGGCCAGTTGAAACTGGAGCAGCAGCATGGCCAGGTGGACTGGGGACAGCAAGGAGTCATCATGTCAGGTAGTCCTGGGGCATGGTTCTAGGGCTCAGGTCCTCCGAGAGAGAGAAAGAAAGAGAGAAGGAGAGAATTAGAGAACGCACACTTAGATTTACACAGGACACCGAATAGGACAGGAGAAGTACTCCAGATAAACAAACTGACCCTAGCCCCCCGACACATAAACTACTGCAGCATAAATACTGGAGGCTGAGACAGGAGGGGTTTGTTGGGGGGTTCAGTTGTTTTGGGGAGAGTCTGAAGTTCGATCTCTAGCAATGAGTGTGGGGGCTGTCCTGTGGGGGTGTCCCCCTCCCTCCTAAACTGTAATGACTGCGATGATGAAAAAGTAGGAGGAGCCACCGAGACATGTGATGAGGGTAAGGAAGAGCACTCTGCAAGGACAGGATAGGACACATCACAACACTGCTGCTCATTCATATTCAAACCCACTATAGACTATGCATGCACTCATTGGCGCGCTCCCCCCCACACACACACAATGAACTTACCTGTACATATCAGAATCATACATTCAACGGCCACCTCTTCCACAACATTTCTTGATCCCCCACCTCAAACATGTTGAGTCAATACCAGATGCTGGACAGGTGCTGGAATGCAGGTGCAGAAGGGTCTAGTATGTAATGATGTGATACCATGCGTACCCCATATCCTGTGTTTGTGTTGATGTTTTTGTATCGAACCTTTATTTAAACAGGGAGTCACATTGAGATTAAACATCTATTTTACAAGAGTGTCATATTGTCATATTGTCATATTGAACGACCAGAGAGAAACTTCTCTACATAGGAATTGTATAACATTTTTTCAATACATCAAAAATAATACTTTGCCAATCAGATAAGGCACCAAGAAGGCCCACGTTAATAGTTGAAAGTAACTTATGTCAGTGCGAATGAGTAACACTGAGTGTTTATATAACAGGGTTATATTGGTGATTCCGCTTGCCACTTTATTGTTAAGCCAATGGGTTTTTGGTTTGAGTTTGTCTTGCCTTCACCTACTCAACATGGCATCTTATTGGCTGGTTTGCGTAGCCTGCTTACGAGGGGGGATGTTCCAGTTAGAATCGTCCCAGTGAACAAGCATCAAACCAGTGGTAAGTTGTTGGTTGCCAAGCACTGTACATCAAAAGTGATTTTTATACTCTCAAGTGATGATTTAAATGTACAATTTATATCAAATTGTTTGTAAATGTTATTCGAACATCACACATAAGATGCAGCGGTTTTTGGAGAATATTTGTTGTGCATTTTGTTGTGAAGAATTCCCACCAGTACTAGCTAGCAATTTACTGTGTCTGGTGGGGGGGTTCATATATTTTGTACAGTGCGAGAGTGCAGAGTTGGATGGTGAGACGTGCATTGCATGACGTGCAATTTTGTGCCGTTCCTAACAGGTACATTGTTAAAGATATTATATATTGTAATTGTATTATTTTGGTAACTATCCCAGTGAACAAGCACCAAACCAGCGTGCGTGAGTGCAGAGTTGGATGGTGAGACGTGCATTGCATGACGTGCAATTTTGTGTCGTTCCTATCAGAATAAATCTACATGACTGGTGCTACATGTTGGAGTTCCGTGTCGATGACTGATTGTACACAACGCAAGATGAGTACTGTTACATATAAAACATTAGGAACACCTGCTCTTTCCATGAAGACCAGGTGAATCCAGATGAATCCAGATGAAAGCTATAATCCGTTATAGACGTCACTAGTTAAGTCAGTGTAGATCGAGATAGTTAAAAAGAAAAATACTGTACATTTACATTACATTTACATTACATTTAAGTCATTTAGCAGACGCTCTTATCCAGAGCGACTTACAAATTGGTGCATTCACCTTATGACATCCAGTGGAACAGCCACTTTACAATAGTGCATCTACATATTTTAAGGGGGGTGAGAAGGATTACTTTATCCTATCCTAGGTATTCCTTAAAGAGGTGGGGTTTCAGGTGTCTCCGGAAGGTGGTGATTGACTCCGCTGTCCTGGCGTCGTGAGGGAGTTTGTTCCACCATTGGGGAGCCAGAGCAGCGAACAGTTTTGACTGGGCTGAGCGGGAACTGTACTTCCTCAGTGGTAGGGAGGCGAGCAGGCCAGAGGTGGATGAACGCAGTGCCCTTATTTGGGTGTAGGGCCTGATCAGAGCCTGGAGGTACTGAGGTGCCGTTCCCCTCACAGCTCCGTAGGCAAGCACCATGGTCTTGTAGCAGATGCGAGCTTCAACTGGAAGCCAGTGGAGAGAGCGGAGGAGCGGGGTGACGTGAGAGAACTTGGGAAGGTTGAACACCAGACGGGCTGCGGCGTTCTGGATGAGTTGTAGGGGTTTAATGGCACAGGCAGGGAGCCCAGCCAACAGCGAGTTGCAGTAATCCAGACGGGAGATGACAAGTGCCTGGATTAGGACCTGTGCCGCTTCCTGTGTGAGGCAGGGTCGTACTCTGCGGATGTTGTAGAGCATGAACCTACAGGAACGGGCCACCGCCTTGATGTTAGTTGAGAACGACAGGGTGTTGTCCAGGATCACGCCAAGGTTCTTAGCGCTCTGGGAGGAGGACACAATGGAGTTGTCAACCGTGATGGCGAGATCATGGAACGGGCAGTCCTTCCCCGGGAGGAAGAGCAGCTCCGTCTTGCCGAAATTCAGCTTGAGGTGGTGATCCATCATCCACACTGATATGTCTGCCAGACATGCAGAGATGCGATTCTCCACCTGGTCATCAGAAGGGGGAAAGGAGAAGATTAATTGTGTGTCGTCTGCATAGCAATGATAGGAGAGACCATGTGAGGTTATGACAGAGCCAAGTGACTTGGTGTATAGCGAGAATAGGAGAGGGCCTAGAACAGAGCCCTGGGGGACACCAGTGGTGAGAGCGCATGGTGAGGAGACAGATTCTCGCCACTCCACCTGGTAGGAGCGACCTGTCAGGTAGGACGCAATCCAAGCGTGGGCCACGCCGGAGATGCCCAACTCGGAGAGGGTGGAGAGGAGGATCTGATGGTTCACAGTATCGAAGGCAGCCGATAGGTCTAGAAGGATGAGAGCAGAGGAGAGAGAGTTAGCTTTAGCGGTGCGGAGCGCCTCCGTGATACAGAGAAGAGCAGTCTCAGTTGAATGACTAGTCTTGAAACCTGACTGATTTGGATCAAGAAGGTCATTCTGAGAGAGATAGCGGGAGAGCTGACCAAGGACGGCACGTTCAAGAGTTTTGGAGAGAAAAGAAAGAAGGGATACTGGTCTGTAGTTGTTGACATCGGAGGGATCGAGTGTAGGTTTTTTCAGAAGGGGTGCAACTCTCGCTCTCTTGAAGACGGAAGGGACGTAGCCAGCGGTCAGGGATAAGTTGATGAGCGAGGTGAGGTAAGGGAGAAGGTCTCCGGAAATGGTCTGGAGAAGAGAGGAGGGGATAGGGTCAAGCGGGCAGGTTGTTGGGCGGCCGCCCGTCACAAGCCGCGAGATTTCATCTGGAGAGAGAGGGGAGAAAGAGGTCAGAGCACAGGGTAGGTTAACAATATAACTTAACAACTACGTTAACAATATAACTTGAGGAACGGCAAGAAGTCGTATACCAGTTAATACTATAGCGAGTTGGTTCGTTTACTAACGTTAGCTTATCCGATGTTGTAACGTTCCTGTTAGCTAGTTGTCTGACTTCATTACCCAGCTAATTCTCACACCATAAACTAAATTATTTGATCAGCCAAGTTGGATAGTGTTGCTCAATATTTCTCTGGCTAGCTAACGCGGAGAATTCGATCCAACGAGCAAGATACTTGGTGCTGAAATACTTGGATATTTCAGCACCATGGACAACAGTGAAATCGGCAAAGCGAGATCTGTCATTCAGCACCACATGACAGTAGACAGCAGCCATCTCATGTGAAGTTGGCACTGGGGAAATCCCATCTAATGAGAAAGGAGGCCAAGGAGGCAAAAAGACTGAATGAAAAGACTCCCACAGAAATTCTATGCTAAACTGTTTCTGCCACATCCATTTCAAATGTTACATCTTTCGATTTGTAAATAATAGGGAATACATTTGCAAATAATTTCAACTGATTAATCAAACTACACTGTTTAGCTTGTGTGTCTGTGCATCATACCTACAACTGTAAGCAATTCCGTTCTCAAATGTCTGTTTAATGTGAGAAACAAAATGAAAAACAACTGTTAGACTATTACAATGCGGACTGTCATGCATTTTTATATTACCAACAAGACAACGAAGTGATGGTCTATACGCGACATGGAGACATTTGTAGTATACTTCCCCCACCCAGCAAAAGCTCCCACGCTGAGCGATATTTTTTTACTAAACTATTATGCATATAATCCAAGTCATACGTTTAGTGTCATTGATACTCTTATTTTTAACCAATTAGCGTTGCAAGTGTACCTTATCTCAATTCAGAGCTCGGAAATATTGGAATAACGTGCTTAAGAGGACTGACACAACAGGGGAATACAACAATCACATTTTCAATTGACAATCATTGCTTTAAATAGTTACGGTTAATAGATGTGTATAGGCATTGGTAAACAATTAATTTCACTTGTAAACCAAGGTTGTATTAGTAGGTCTAAGCAACATGCAGCTGGATACCTGCGTAATGAATCGAAAACAGGTTCCAATCCTCATATATACACATTATGACGAAATAAAGAGCTTAATCTTTCAGCTTTGTGCTGTCACCAAGTGGGGACTAATGTTCATTACAACAATAGTTAGAATCGTCATCACAATAATAATGCCAATACAGGAAAACAACAACACCAACTCCTTAAAACAACAGTTGTTGAGACAAATAAACTTTCACTTAGCAGATGGTTATTGTTAAAAGTAGTGCTGCACTCGACAAATGTCATTTGAGATGCCCCTATTGAAAATGGATAGAGCTGGGTCGACGAACTCGGAACGCACCACAGGAACCACCGCAAGCCAATCACTATGGAGATGACCATGGAACTCTCCAGCAGTGTCCTCTTAGATGGAACATCTCCTGGGAATCCTGAGTAGTTCTAAACAGAGTGCAGCTGCAACCAAACTCACCAAGTCTGTTTTACCCTGCTTACAGAGCCCCATGGCTGGGTGTTTTTTAAGCTCCACACCCTCAGCTGACTCCTGGTCTCCCTGAAGCTTCCTCTTGATCATCAGGACGACAAGGCCCAGTAGCACGTAAGCACATGCATCCAGAGCCAGCACCACACCTAAGAGTGAAAGAGAGACTCCAATTGGACTCCAGACTCCAGCCTGGTCTCATTGACTAGATGTTACATAGAAAATGTCAATCTGGGGACCGAGACACTACGGTTTCGTATTATATGTTACGTTTGGTATGGATATGTAAGACAGATAGTTACTTAAGATAAAAATGAAAGAAGGGTGGTTCGTCAGGGTGGATGGGTTGGCATATAACACGAATGTCTAGCAACCCAAAGGTTGCGAGTTCCTATCTGATCACGGCCAACTTGAGAATTTTAACTAACTAGAAACTTTTTAACTACTTACTAATTTTTAGCTAATTTTTCAAATACTTAGCATGTTAGCTAATCCCTTCCCCAAACACTAACCTTAACCCTTTTAGCTAATCCTTCCCCTTACCCTAACCTTTACCCTGTAACCTAACTCCTAAACGTAACCCTACACCCTCACCTAACTAATGTTAGCCAACTAGCTAAAGTTAGCCACCTAGCAAGAATTCTTATCATACGTTTCACAAATTTGTAACATGTTGTATGTTTTGCAAATTCATAACATACAGTATAATAAGAATTGTAATTCGTAACATATTGTAAAAAATGGGTGATAGACATTCACAAATGAATACATACCATATCATATCAAATGTGGTGTCTCTGATATACATACAGAATATTACGAAATGCTCTGAGACCAGGTTGCACTAGCACCTCCCCCGGCTGGTAAGAAGGCAACCTCTGAGTTACATTCAATGATACATTATTGACACACACTAATGAAATGGACATGGTAAGGTAGTGGTTCAGTAACGGACAGAAAACAGGGGTGATGAATATACACAATAACTGATAGCACAAGTAGAGCAACAACACTGTTAACAAAGGAAGGACTGTATAAGTGGCATGGCTACCTGCAGAGTATTACACAACAAAGTAAACACAGAGAAGTAACTTACAATAGGCAACAGAAGTAACTATAAAGAACAACAATCAAGAATGTGCACGCACACTATACCACGAGTCCAGTTGATGGGCAAATCAAATCAAATTTTATTTGTCACATACACATGGTTAGCAGATGTTAATGCGAGTGTAGCGAAATGCTTGTGCTTCTAGTTCCGACAATGCAGTGATAACCAACAAGTAATCTAACTAACAATTCCAAAACTACTGTCTTATACACAGTGTAAGGGGATAAGGAATATGTACATAAGGATATATGAATGAGTGATGGTACAGAGCAGCATACAGTAGATGGTATCGAGTACAGTATATACATATGAGATGAGTGTGTAGACAAAGTAAACAAAGTGGCATAGTTAAAGTGGCTAGTGATACATGTATTACATAAGGATGCAGTCGATGATGTAGTGTACAGTATATACATATGCATATGAGATGAATAATGTAGGGTAAGTAACATTATATAAGGTAGCATTGTTTAAAGTGGCTAGTGATATATTTACATCATTTCCCATCAATTCCCATTATTAATGTGGCTGGAGTTGGGTCAGTGTCAATGACAGTGTGTTGGCAGCAGCCACTCAATGTTAGTGGTGGCTGTTTAACAGTCTGATGGCCTTGAGATAGAAGCTGTTATTCAGTCTCTCGGTCCCAGCTTTGATGCACCTGTACTAACCTCGCCTTCTGGATGATAGCGGGGTGAACAGGCAGTGGTTCGGGTGGTTGATGTCCTTGATGATCTTTATGTCCTTCCTGTAACATCGAGTGGTGTAGGTGTCCTGGAGGGCAGGTAGTTTGCCCCCGGTGATGCGTTGTGCAGTCCTCACTACCCTCTGGAGAGCCTTATGGTTGAGGGCGGAGCAGTTGCCGTACCAGGCGGTGATACTGCTATGCAGTTGAGTGAGGACCCAAAAGCGGTTTAACAGAAACAGAGTCTTTTAATGTCCAAACACAGGGAAGACATATATCCTCTTCAGATGTAACGATTGACAAAATAGACAACCCGCAGAGAGGGCGACAAATAAATCACAAAGTCCTCTGATCTTTACAGGAGAGTCCCCTTCTAGCAGCAGAGGAGAATAGCAGGGTTAGCGGCAACAGACTGCTGGTCTCTCCGGGTAGGCGCGGGTTGTAGAGGACAGAGGTACCTGATCACACGTAGCTTCTGATGAAGAGGCAGATTACGACAGGACGGGACAAGGGTGAAGCAAACGAGAATCTGACAAAGACAGAAGCAGAAACAGAGAGAGAAATAGAGACCTAATCAGAGGGAAAAAAGGGAACAGGTGGGAGAGAGTAAACGAGGTCGTTAGAGGAGATGAGGAACAGCTGGGGGAAGGAAAGGAAGAGAAGGTAACCTAATACGACCAGCAGGGGGAAACGAAGTGAAGAGAAAGAACAGGAACAAGACATAACATGACAATACATGACAGATACAGCCCACCAGGATGCTCTCGATTGTGCATCTGTAGAAGTTTGTGAGTGCTTTTGGTGACAAGCCGAATTTCTTCAGCCTCCTGAGGTTGAAGAGGCGCTGCTGCGCCTTTTTCACGACGCTGTCAGTGTGAGTGGACCAATTCAGTTTGTCTGTGATGTGTATGCCGAGGAACTTAAAACTTGCTACCCTCTCCACTACTGTTCCATCTATGTGGATAGGGGGGGGTGTTCCCTCTGCTGTTTCCTGAAGTCCACAATCATCTCCTTAGTTTTGTTGACGTTGAGTGTGAGGTTATTTTCCTGACACCACACTCCGAGGGCCCTCACCTCCTCCCTGTAGGCCGTCTCGTCGTTGTTGGTAATCAAGCCTACCACTGTTGTGTCGTCCGCAAACTTGATGATTGATTTGGAGGCGTGCGTGGCCACGCAGTCGTGGGTGAACAGGGAGTACAGGCAGAGATAGAGAGGTTGATCTCTGTCTCTGCTTGAGGGAGACTGGGAGGAGATGCAGGAGTTGGGGATCTGGGACACAAGCTGACTGCCTGTGATTTGCTGACCCCTGGCGACCATGACTCCTAGCAACTAATCAGTGGACAGGCGTGAAGGGACAGTTTACGACACCGCTGGCCTGCTTAGCTACAAACAGATTTTTCCTGCAATCTAGAGCCGTAATCATTATGCTTAATTGATTTTTCTGACATGCCTGGTAAGTATGCAGGCCATTTCAGGTTTCAGGATTTCTGTACAGATCCTTGCAGGCCGTGGATTATCATGCTGAAACATGAGGTGATGGCGGCGGATGAGTGGCATGACAATTGTCCTCGGGGTCTCGTCACAGTATCTCTGTGCATTCAAATTGTTATTGATAGAATGCAATTGTGTTCCCTGTCCATGGCTTATGCCAGCCCATACCATAACCCAACTGCCACCATGGGGCATTCTATTCACAACGTTGACATCAGCAAATCGCTCGTCCACACATTGCCTTACATGTGGTCTGCAGTTGTGAGGCCAGTTGGACGTACTGCCAAATTCTCTAAAGCCGCCTCGGCTTATGGTAGAGAAATTAACATTAAATTCTCTGGCAACAGTCATTTGCATTCTCCCTCAAAACTTGAAACATCTGTGGCATTGTGTTGTGTGACAAAACTGCACATTTTAGAGAGGCCTTTTATTGTCCCCCAGCACAAGGTGCACCTATGTAATGATCATGCTGTTTAAACAAATCCAAATATATTTTATATTTGATATTCTTCAAAGTAGCCACCCTTTGCCTTGGTGACAGCTTTGCACAGTCTTGGCATTCTCTCAACCAGCTTCATGAGGTAGTCACCTGGAATGAATTTCAATGTACAGGTGTGCTTTGTTAAAAGTTAATTTGTGGAATTTCTTTCCTTCTTAATGCGTTTGAGCCAATCAGTTGTGTTGTGACGAGGTAGGGGTGGTATACAGAAGATAGCCCTATTTGGTAAAAGACCAAGTCCATATTTTGGCAAGAACAGCTCAAATAAGCAACGAGAAACGGCAGTCTGTCATTACTTTAACCTTTGTTTGGTTGCTACATGATTCCATATGTGTTATTTCATAGTTTTGATGTCTTCACTATTATTGTACAATGTTAAAAATAGTAAAAATAAAGAAAAACCCTTGAAAGAGTAGATGTGACCAAACATTTGACTGGTTATGTATATATTGTATATTGCAAATATGGTACAATCAAAGTGTGCAAAGCTCTTAGAGACTTACCCAGAAAGACTCAAATCAAATCAAATCAGATCAAATTTTATTCAAAGCTTTAATTGCTGCCAAAGGTGATTCTAACATGTATTGTGAAAACATGTAAATCATTTTCAGTACATTTGCAAAAATGTCAAACATGTTTTCAATTTGTCATTATGGTGTATTGTGTGTAGCTGGAAAGGATAAACAATTATAATTTCATCCATTTTGAATTCGGGCTGAAAGAAAACTAAATGTGGAATAAGTTAAGCGGTATGAACACTTTCTGAAGGCACTGTATATCTACAAGAACAATATAAATGAGTGACTCTTTGAAAGGGAGTCATATAAACATGGCCTTATTGTTTTCTTCTTCACAGCTAACATGCTATATTGGGCATCGTTTCTCAGACCAAATCTCCATTCTGGCTTAAACAAAGCAATCTGATCATGCTCCAGTCAAATTCACACTATAGGGAATGGCACAAAATGGCTTCTGTAAAGCACCTATACATTGTCCAATCAACATCCACACATTGATTTCATTCTTCGCATCTTTATTAAAACAAACACACTTGTGCAATGTTCAAAAGTGTGTGAGAGATTACCATTAACGTGTGTGTATGTGTGGGGTTAAGTTTGGCTGGTCATACATTTGCAAATAGCCGAGATTGGATATTTCAGCACAATGGACAGCAGCGAAATCGGAAACGCGAGATCTGTCATTCAGCACCACATGGCAGTAGACAGCGGCCATCTCATGTGAAGTTGGCACTGGGAAAATCCCACGTAATGGGAAACGAGGCTTAGGAGGCAAAAAGACTGAAGGAGAAGAATCCCACAGGAACCTTATGCTAAACTGTTCAGCCACATTCATTTCAAATGTTACATATTTCGATCTGCAAATAATATAAACTGACTTTTCAAACTACACTGTACAGCTTTAGTGTGTCTGTGCATCATAGGTACAACTGCACAAAATTCCTTCTCAAATATCTGTTTGTGAGAAACAATAAGAAAAACAACTGTTAGACTTTTACAATGCGCACTGTCATGCATTTTTATATTACCAACAAGACAACGAAGTGATGGTCTATACGCGCCATGGAGACTTATAACGGATGCTTCCCACCCAGCATTAAAAGTTCCCACGCTGAGCGATTTTGTTAACTACACTATTATGCATATAATTCAAGAAAAAAGTTTATTGGCATTCATACTCTTATTTTTACCCGATTAGCTTTGCAAAATTGTACCTTATGTCAATTCATAGCTCAGAAATATTGGAATAACGTGCTTAAGAGGACTCTGACACTAGGCGCACAACAAGATAACACAACAACCACATTTTCAATTGACAATCATTGCTTTAAATAGATATGGTTAATAGATTTGTATAGGCATTGGTAAACAATTAATTTCACTTGTAAACCAAGGTTGGATTAGTAGGTCTAAGCAACATGTAGCTGGATACCCGCGTAATGAATCGAAACAGGTTCCAATCCTCATATATACACATTATGACAAAATAAAGAGCTTAATCTTCAAGACATAAAGACATAGAAGCATACCCATGTATAAAGGTTCTACACATTCCATTTCTCCATAGCAATAGAATGTAAACATTCTATTTTGTGCCAAACATTGCCTACAACTCAATTCTAAGTGCAGCATATTGGACGACTCCACAGTAATTGATCATTCGCGACTTTAACTTATTCCTGTTATCTCTAGAGCATCTCGTATATCTATAGCGCTGCGTTTCTACCCCATCTTACCATGGATAGGGTTTGGTGCATTCCGGAGTTCACTTATGGTCCCACAAAGGTAATCTTTGGAGATATTCATTTTAGCATACTGTAAATGCCTGTGCACAATGTGCATAACAAAGCATCATTATTGTCATTCTCTTCAAAGGAATTCTGCAGAAGCAGCCTTTATTTCCAGACTCTGCAGGCCTGCTGGGAGGAAACATATTACAATAAACAGGTAAGATTCATCCCCAAAAAAACATAAACAACAGAAAGAGAGTTGTATTTCAAGACAGTTTAGAGAAGATGGTCATAAGAGTTCTTAATAACACTCGCAAATTGTGATGCATGAACAGTTGTGAAATGTTGTGAGAGGCCCTTCAGAATGCACATGATATGGTATTTCGTGGCACTGTCTCACACCTTACCTCATCTTGCAGAAGAAGCTCATGGTCCACTATCTGCTGCTCCAGAGTCAAGGCCAGGTCCCGCACCATGTCACCACGGAGCACATGAGCGACTGGCTGGTGTCTCAGGGCAAAAAATCCCTTAGGGAGAGGTGAGTACCACGTCATCACTCACCTTCACTGCCATTCCCTGCCACCAGCAGCACTCCAAGAGGTGTGGGTAAAATAAACAACAGAAAAATTGGAAGCCAGGAAAGTTGAATTGCTCTGTGTTTTATTTGAAGGGTGTGGAAGGAAACCCTGGAGGAGGGGAATGACCTCGCTCGGCTGGTAAGACAATGAGTGTTAGACACATACTACAAGTCAGTGAGCTCCTTACTTGCCTTTCAACAACTAGTTAGTACAGCAGAATAGATATGTTGTGAAATTTCACGAATCGGAACTTCCTGTTTCCTACGGCAGACCTGGGAAGTCAACACTTGCCTAAAAATGATAGACATAGAGCACGAGGCTGTCTGCAAGCTCCGCCGCTCCTTGCACGCCACCTCGCCAGCTGACATGTGAGTTCCATGTACTGCCCTGCATATGACTTGATCCATTTATCTTCACATCTGTAACTATGCAGAAACAGACTAAGACAGTGTTCTCTGTGAGCACTTGCACATCGTTTAGCTTTGTCTTCTCCTTTTTGTTGATTTCAGCGACCCTAAGGTCCACAGCATCGTGGAAAGAGCTGTAAGGAGCATTATGGGCGAGCTGTCCAATGAGCCCCATAGCAACCTGCTCAGCCCATCCCAGGTGGTTGTGGAGGTGGTGCCCAGGCTCCTCCTGGCCCTGTGGATTCAGCCAAAGGAAGGCCATTCAGGGCACCCAATCCTAGTAAGCGGGATGGCCGTGGGCATGGTGGCGGCCGTAGTGGAGAAGCTCTCCAGCATGTTAAAGGCCCCTTCCCCTCAAATCCCTTTCTCCCGCGCTGCGGCTTTTGAATCTGTGTGGTCAATCCTCGGGAGAATCAGTCTGTCCTTCTCCACGGATGACCTCCAGAGCCCATTTTATGTGAGATCTGTCTGTGCCTTTGTGGCTGATGAAGTCCAGAGCTGCTTCCAGCCCCCTGCAGCCACCTTACCAGTCCTCCCTGTCGTCGCTGTGGCCGTCTCCACTGCACCTCCAGACATCCTAGCAGGTGAGTAGCAATGATAGAGAGCACTCTGACAGATGCCTGTTGTGATGACATCTCAGTGACTTGTAGTAGGAGAGCTCATCAGGATTGCTGTTGTCACTTCTAACACAGAGGCAGACCCGGCATCTTCCCACCTGGACGTCGTGGACATCACCCATAACATACAGGCAGACCAGGCATCTTCCCACCTGGAAGTTGCGGACATCGGCCCTAAAACAGAGGCAGACAGAGCTTGTTCCCACATGGAGGTTGTGGACATCACCACTAACACAGATGCAGACTCGGCGTCTTCCCACCTGGACGTCGTGGACATCACCGCTAACATAGAGGCAGACCCTGCTTCTTCCCACCTTGAGGTTGTGGACATCACTCATAACATACAGGCAGACAAGGCATCTTCCCACCTGGAAGTTGCGGACATAACACATAAGGCAGAGGCAGACCCGGCCTGTTCCCATCTGGAAGTTGCGGACATCGGCCCTAAAACAGAGGCAGACAGAGCTTGTTCCCACTTGGAGGTTGTGGAAATCACCCCAAAGACAGAGGCAGACCCGGCTAATTCACACCTGGAGGTTCAGGACATCACACCTAAGACACAGCAAGATCCAGCTTCTTCCCACCTTGCTGTGAACATCATTCGTAACAAAGAGGCAGATCTGGTTTCTTTCCACCTGAATGTTGTGGACATCACCCCTAATAGAGAGGCAGAGCCCATCTCTTCCCTCTTGGAGGTTGTGGATGTCACACCTAAAGAAAGGACTCTCAATTTGGCCGCCGTTGCCACTCTGCCAACTGACATCCAAGCAGGTGAGTAACACTGACAGGTGACGTTTGTCATGACAACTTAGTAGAACCTTTCAACTGGCCAGTGTTTAGAACCTACAGTTTGCATTTGTTTACATTCTGTCCCTCTTTTCTCCCTTTCCAGAGGATGTTGCTGTGGTCATCCCAGATGTCACCCCACACGTCACCAAGGATGTGACACTGGATGTTCCATGCAGAGCTGCATGCAAAGGGAAAGTCCGGCGATTCTTTTTCAGGCTTTGGAGGGCAGTGTGCTGCTGCGCCTGCCACAAGGAAGAGGAGGAACAATATTAGTTATTCATCAGACCTTCAGAAATGGGATTGAACCATAGACCATTAAATTATTTGCATTATAATAATTGGATTCAATTCTGCTTTTCCTGTTTACTACTAAATTTCAGAACATTTCTATAAACTTTCACTTTGCAAGTGTGGAGTAGGTTGTGTAAATAAGTGGGAAACATCTCAATTTTAATGCATTTAATTATTTACCTACTACATATAAAAAAATAAAGAAAGTACTATTTGACTACAACAGAAAACGGAGGGAGCTCAACCAACGTTGAATTGAGGTGCAACCAAAACCTTTAATCATCATAGAAAACGAAAAAGCGCAACTCTTGCGCACTATAAAAATGCATTGTTTTATTCAAGCAAGGTTAAAAGATGAACATTTTGACCAAGTCTATGACAATATGCAAGTTGTGTTTGCCCAGGAAAAGGGTGACCCAGACTCACCCTGGTTCTTGAGGGTTGCAGACAGTGAAAAGATATCATTAAGTAAATGGGACTTTTCAAATATTGAAAAAAATCTTTAATGAACATGAATTTAACTACAACTGACTTGAGGATCAGAGCATGCTGGCTGACTGGCTAGCCCTGAAGGCCCTCTGCATATAACTGTGTGGTTCATCTCAGCCAATAGGTTGTGTGTGTTGTCTTGTGGGTGTGAATCATTATGACCTCTCCCTTGGCCTGCCTGTTGGCCTGATCAGAAGGCTTGTCATCTCTTTCCTTGCTCACATGAGCAGGAGGAATGGCATCTGGGCTAACCTCCTCCTCTCCCTACTGTCTGTGTTCGACTGAGGTCACTCGTTCTCTCTCCCTGGGTGTTGGATAATTCCTCCTCCACTGTGTCGGATAGTTCCTCCTCCACTGTGTCTTTGTGAGCTTGAAGTGTGTTATCCTGTTCTGGCTACCTCTCAGGGGTGTGCACCTAAAATCTTTTTCGGTTTGTTGGGGGGTTCAGTTGTTTTGGGGAGAGTCTGAAGTTCGATCTCTAGCAATGAGTGTGGGGGCTGTCCTGTGGGGGTGTCCCCCTCCCTTTTCAACCCTCACAGTAGTTCGTTCGTTAGCTAGTTAACATTTCACACAGATTGCCAGGGTCCAGTAAGCAACTACGTTAACAATATAACTTGAGGAACGGCAAGAAGTCATATACCAGTCCACCCACACAGACAGCATCGTGAAGAAGGCGCAGCAGCACCTCTTCAACCTCAGGAGGCTGAAGAAATTTGGCTTGTCACCAAAAGCACTCACAAAATTCTACAGATGCACAATCGAGAGCATCCTGCCGGGCTGTATCACCGCCTGGTACGGCAACTGCTCCGCCCACAACCGCAAGGCTCTGCAGAGGGAAGTGAGGTCTGCACAACGCATCACCGGGGGCAAATTACCTGCCCTCCAGGACACCTACACCACCCGATGTCACAGGAAGGCCATAAAGATCATCAAGGACAACAACCACCCGAGCCACTGCCTGTTCACCCCGCTATCATCCAGAAGGCGAGGTCAGTACAGGTGCATCAAAGCTGGGACCGAGAGACTGAAAAACAGCTTTTATCTCAAGGCCATCAGACTGTTAAACAGCCACCACTAACATTGAGTGGCTGCTGCCAACACACTGACACTGACACAACTCCAGCCACTTTATTAATGGGAATTGATGGGAATTTATGTAAAATATATCACTAGCCACTTTAAACAATGCTACTTAATATAATGTTGACAAACCCTACATTATTTATCTCATATGTATACGTATATACTGTACTCTATATCATCTACTGCATCTTTATGTAATACATGTATCACTAGCCACTTTAAACTTTGCCACTTTGTTTACATACTCATCTCATATGTATATACTGTACTCGATACCATCTACTGCATCTTGCCTATGCCGCTCTGTACCATCACTCATTCATATATCTTTATGTACATATTCTTTATCCCTTCAAACTTGTGTGTATAAGTTAGTTTTGGAATTGTTAGCTAGATTACTCGTTGGTTATTACTGCATTGCAGTGGCGTGCTGGGGGCTGGGCCTTCAGTGTGGTCCTTCACAGTCCCACCCGAATGAATCCACCTCTTATTACCATCATTATGATGCCATGGCTCTAGACACTATACATTTAGACAGAAACGCAGAATAAAACCAGGCGTTGCGTCACCTTGAAATTGACATTTTTTTTCATAGAATTGCAGGGGAAGAGTACAATACCTTTTCATTGTGCAGCTCCCATTGCCCTACGCGCTTGTTCGTTGAGCTGTAGATCCACTCGGGTGTCCCCAAAAGCCCTCCAAATCTCAACCTGGGGCTGGAAGCAGTGCAACCAAGAGGAAAGCTATGAAATGAAGAGTATAACTCTTACTCTGGGGAATAATTTAATGCATATTTGTGGGAAAATATATATATTTAAAAATGATATTCTGATGATGTTTAGGCCAGCAGAGTAGGCCTTGCTGGCCCTGACGGCCCACCACTGCTGCATTGTCGGAACTAGAAGCACAAGCATTTTGCCACACTTGCATTAACATCTGCTAACCATGTGTATGTGACAAATAAAATTTGATTTGATTTGAATATAGCGAGCTGGTTCATTTACTAACGTTAGCTTATCCGATGTAATGTTCATGCTAGCTAGCCAGCCAGCTGACTTCATTATCCAGCTAATTTTCACACCATAACACAATTAGTTGATCAGCTGAGTTGGATAATGTTGCTCAACATTTCTCTGGCAAGATAACGCAGAGAATTCGATCCAGCTAGCAAGATACAATGCTAACAATTCCTGTTCTACCACACTTGCTCCCTCACCTCAAGCTTTCCAAAAATGCCATTGTTTTTCGGTTACAGCTCATGAAGTACGCATCAACACCCTCTCACCCCAGTCTCCGTGGTCAGGCAGCCATCTCATGTGAAGTTGGCACTGGGAAAATCCCATGTGATGAGAAACGAGGCCGAGGCTGCAAAAGGACTGAAGGAAAAGACTCCCACAGGACTTCTATGCTAAACTGTTCTGCCACAACTCTTGCGCACTCTATGTTTTATTCAAGCAAGGTTAAAAGATGAACATTTTGGCCAAGTCTATGACGATATGCAAGTTGTGTTTGCCCAGTAAAAGGGTGACCCAGACTCACCTTGGTTCTTGAGGGTTGCAGACAGTGAAAAGATATCATTAAGTAAATGGGACTTTTCAAATCTTGAATAAAAATCTTTAATGAACATAAATTTAAATACAACTGACTTGAGGATCAGAGCAGGCTGGCTGACTGGCTAGCCCTGAAGGCCCTCTGCCTCTACCTCTGTGTGGTTCATCTCAGCCAAGAGGTTGAGTGGGTTGTCTTTCTCTGTGGGTGTGAATCACTATGACCTCTCCCTCAGCCTGCCCGTTGGCCTGATCAGAATGCTTGTCATCTCTTTCCTTGCTCACAAGAGCAGGAATGGCATCTGGGGTAACCTCCTCTATCTAACAGCTCTTCTTTCTGTCTGTGTTCGACTGAGGTCACTTGTTCTCTCTCCCTGGGTTTTGGATAGTTCCTCCTCCTGTGTCTTTGTGAGCTTGGAGGGAGATATCCTGTTCTGGCTACCTCTTTAGGGGTGTGCACTTTAAATCTCTTTCGGTTTGTTGTGGGGTTCGGTTGTTTTGGGGAGTGTCTGAAGTTCGATCTTTAGCAATGAGTGTGGGGGCTGTCCCCCTCCCTCCTAAAGAGTAATGACTGTGATGATGAAAAAGTAGGAGGAGCCACCGAGACATGTGATGAGGGCAAGGAAGATCACTCTGCAAGGACAGGATAGGACACATCACAACACTGCTGCACATTCATATTCAAACCCACTATAGACTATGCATGCACTCATTGGCGCACGTCCCCCCACACACACACAATGAACTTACCTGTACATATCAGAATCATACACTCAACGGCCACCTCTTCCACAACATTTCTTGATCCCCCACCTAAAACATGTTGAGTCAATACCAGATGCTGGAAAGGTGCTGGAATGCAGGTGCAGAAGGGTCTAGTATGTAATGATGTGATACCATGCGTACCCCATATCCTGTGTTTGTGTTGATGTTTTTGTATTGAACCTTTATTTAAACAGGGAGTCACATTGAGATTAAACATCTATTTTACAAGAGTGTCATATTGTCATATTGTCATATTGAACTACCAGAGAGAAACTTCTCTACATAGGAATTGTATAACATTTTTTCCATACATCAAAAATAATACTTTGCCAATCAGATAAGGCACCAAGAAGGCCCAAGTTAATAGTTGAAAGTAACTTATGTCAGTGCGAATGAGTAACATTGAGTGTATATGTAACAGGGTTATATTGGTGATTCCGCTTGCCACTTTATTGTTAAGCCAATGGGTTTTTGGTTTGAGTTTGTCTTGCCTTCACCTACTCAACATGGCATCTTATTGGCTGGTTTGCGTATCTTGCTTACGAGGGGGATGTTCCAGTTAGAATCGTCCCAGTGAACAAGCATCAAACCAGTGGTAAGTTGTTGGTTGCCAAGCACTGTACATCAAAAGTGATTTTTATACTCTCAAGTGATGATTTAAATGTACAATTTATATCAAATTGTTTGTAAATGTTATTCGAACATCACACATAAGATGCAGCGGTTTTTGGAGAATATTTGTTGTGCATTTTGTTGTAAAGAATTCCCGCCAGTACTAGCTAGCAATTTACTGTGTCTGGTGGGGGGGTTCATATATTTTGTACAGTGCGAGAGTGCAGAGTTGGATGGTGAGACGTGCATTGCATGACGTGCAATTTTGTGTCGTTCCTATCAGAATAAATCTACATGACTGGTGCTACATGTTGGAGTTCCGTGTCGATGACTGATTGTACACAACGCAAGATGAGTACTGTTACATATAAAACATTAAGAACACCTGCTCTTTCCATGACGACCAGGTGAATCCAGATGAAAGCTATAATCCCTTATAGACGTCACTAGTTAAGTCAGTGTAGATCGAGATAGTTAAAAAGAAAAATACTGTAAGGCTTGAGACAATTGAAACATGGATTGTGTATGTGTGCCATTCAGAGGGTGAATAAGAAAGATAAAATATTTATGTGCATTTCAACAGGGCATGGTAGTAGGTGCCAGGGGCACCAATTTGTGTCAAGAACTGCATCGCTGCTGATTTTTTTATGCTCAGTAGTTTCCAGTTTGTATTAAGAATGTCCACCACTCAAAAGACACAGACAACTTGACACAACTGTGAGAAGCATTGGAGTCAACATGGGCCAGCATCCCTGTGAATGTTTTGTACACTCAGGACATTATTAATAATACAGTGTTTGTTCCGTATCCTGTAAAGCTGGAGCAGACTGCAAGGCAGGGGGAGGTGTAGGTGATGCCGTTGTCTGAGCACACAGGGTCCCACTCCCAATCCAAGCAGGGGCAGTCTCGTTAAATTCCAGGGATCCTGGAGGACAGAGAAAATGGCTGGCAATAATGTTTAAATGATTGTTGATGAACTATCATTGACATAGGCACAGTGACAAAACAGCCAGGAATCCTGGCTCTTTAACAACCATACTGTATATTCCCACAAGAGGGAGCCAAGGCACAATCCCATGTGTGCTTTGGTCTAACTCTAACTCAACCTCTTCAGTAGACCTCCCAGGAATATCCCCACCGCACCCACAGGCAGGTTCAACACACCAGGAGAAGTTATAATCACATCTAGTGTTACCAGTGTGCTGGAGTTTCATTTCCACTCATGTTCAACAAACCTACAGGGAATGGGAGAGAACCAAAAAGTTGTATTTACTGTAATTCAACATCAATGCTGACAGGAGGGAACATTTCAGTTGGAGCATGTCCAGGTTTATATGGCTGTGTTTAGACAGCCCAATTCAGATCTTTTTTTGAGTAATTCAGGGATGCAAACTGATGAGGGCCCAAAAAGGTGAAACATTCAAAAATATCCACAATAGGGGGAAGGAAGGTTTTAACTAATTAAACAACAAAGACTATGATCTACATTATCAGTCTCTATGTGTACAATACAACGTGGTTAATGTGAACCTCTCACTGCTAAATAATGTGTAGAAATCAATCCAATGTTATTTGTTGCCAAGACTTTACTGCATAAGACACTCAAGTCTTGACGCCTCATTTTCACCCAATTCTCTCATTCTGAAAATTAACCACAACGTTACTGTAGAGGGAAAACATTAGTTCATAGATAGTTAGTTCGTTAACATTTCACACAGATTGCCACGGTCCAGTAAGCAACTACGTTAACAATATAACTTGGGGACGGCAAGAAGTCGTATACCAGTTAATACTATAGCGAGTTGGTTCGTTTACTAACGTTAGCTTATCCGGTGTTGTAACGTTCCTGTTAGCTAGTTGTCTGACTTCATTACCCAGCTAATTCTCACACCATAAACTCAATAATTTAATCAGCTAAATTGGATAGTGTTGCTCAACATTTCTCTGGCTAGCTAACGCGGAGAATTCGATCCAGCAAGCAAGATACTTGGTGCTGAAATACTTGGATATTTCAGCACCATGGACAACAGCGAAATGGGCAAAGCGAGATCTGTCATTCAGCACCACATGACAGTAGACAGCGGCCATCTCATGTGAAGTTGGCACTGGGGAAATCCCATCTAATGAGAAACGAGGCCAAGGAGGCAAAAAGACTGAATGAAAAGACTCCCACAGGAATTCTATGCTAAACTTTTTCTGCCACATTCATTTCAAATGTTACATCTTTCGATTTGTAAATAATAGGGAATACATTTGCAAATAATTTAAACTGATTTATCAAACTACACTGTACAGCTTTAGTGTGTCTGTGCATCATACGTACAACTGAAAGCAATTCCGTTCTCAAATGTCTGTTTAATGTGAGAAACAAAATGAAAAACAACTGTTAGACTATTACAATGCGGACTGTCATGCATTTTTATATTACCAACAAGACAACGAAGTGATGGTCTATACGCGCCATGGAGACATTTATAGTATACTTCACCCACCCAGCAAAAGTTCCCACGCTGAGCAATACTTTTTCACTAAACTATTATGCATATAATCCAAGTCATACGTTTAGTGTCATTCCTACTCTTATTTTAACCAATTAGCGTTGCAATTGTACCTTATCTCAATTCAGAGCTCGGAAATATTGGCAAAACGTGCTTGAGGACTGACACAACAGGATAAGACAACAACCACATTTTCAATTGACAATCATTGCTTTAAATAGTTACGGTTAATATATTTGTATAGGCATTGGTAAACAATTAATTTCACTTGTAAACCAAGGTTGGATTAGTAGGTCTAAGCAACATGCAGCTGGATACTCGCGTCATGAATCGACATAGTTTCCAATCCTCACATTATGACAAAATAAAGAGCTTAATCTTCACGACATAAAGACATAGAAGCATACCCATTTATAAAGGTTCTACACATTCCATTTCTCCATAGCAATAGAGTGTAAACATTCTATGTTGTGGCAAACATTGCCTACAACTCAATTCTAAGTGCATTATATTGGACGACTCCACAGTAATTGATCATTCGCGACTTTAACTTATTCCTGTTATCTCTAGAGCATCTCGTATATCTGTAGCGCTGCGTTTCTACCCCATCTTACCATGGATAGGGTTTGGTGCATTCCGGAGTTCACTTATGGTCCCACAAAGGTAATCTTTGGAGATATTCATTTTAGCAGACTGTAAATACCTGTGCACAATGTGCATAACAAAGCACCATTATTGTCATTCTCTTCAAAGGTATTCTGCAGAAGCAGCCTTTATTTTCAGACTCTGCAAGCCTGCTGGCAGGAAACATATTACAATAAACAGGTAAGATTCATCCCCCAAAAAACATAAACAACAGAAAGAGAGTTGTATTTCAAGACAGTTTAGAGAAGATGGTCATAAGAGTTCTTAATAACACTCGCAAATTGTGATGCATGAACAGTTGTGAAATGTTGTGAGAGGCCCTTCAGAATGCACATGATATGGTATTTCGTGGCACTGTCTCACACCTTACCTCATCTTGCAGAAGAAGCTCATGGTCCACTATCTGCTGCTCCAGAGTCAAGGCCAGGTCCCGCACCATGTCACCACGGAGCACATGAGCGACTGGCTGGTGTCTCAGGGCAAAACATCCCTTAGGGAGAGGTGAGTACCACGTCATCACTCACCTTCACTGCCATTCCCTGCCACCAGCAGCACTCCAAGAGGTGTGGGTAAAATAAACAACAGAAAAATCAGAAGCCAGGAAAGTTGAATTGCTCTGTGTTTTATTTGAAGGGTGTGGAAGGAAACCCTGGAGGAGGGGAATGACCTCGCTCGGCTGGTAAGACGATGAGAGTTAGACACATACTACAAGTCAGTGAGCTCTTTACTAGCCTTTCAACAACTAGTTAGTACAGCAGAATCGATATGTTGTGAAATTTCACTAATCGGACTTCCTGTTTCCTACGGCAGACCTGGGAAGTCAATACTTGCCTAAAAATGATAGACATAGAGCACGAGGCTGTCTGTAAGCTCCGCCGCTCCTTGCACTCCACCTCGCCAGCTGACATGTGAGTTCCATGTACTGTCCTGCATAGACTTGATCCATTTATCTTCACATCTGTAACTATGCAGAAACAGACTAAGACAGTGTTTTCTGTGAGCACATTTCACATCGTTTCGCTTTGTCTTCTCCTTTTTGTTGATTTCAGCGACCCAAGGTCCACAGCATTGTGGAAAGAGCTGTAAGGAGCATTATGGGCGAGCTGTCCAATGAGCCCCGTAGCAACCTGCTCAGCCCATCCCAGGTGGTTGTGGAGGTGGTGCCCAGGCTCCTCCTGGCCCTGTGGCTTCAGCCAGAGGAAGGCCATTCAGGGCACCCAATCCTAATAAGCGGGATGGCCGTGGGCATGGTGGCAGCCGTAGTGGAGAAGCTCTCCAGCATGTTAAAGGCCCCTTCTCCTCAAATCCCTTTCTCCCGCGCTGCGGCTTTTGAATCTGTGCTGTCAATCCTCGGGAGAATCAGTCAGTCCTTCTCCACGGATGACCTCCAGAGCCCATTTTATGTGAGATCTGTCTGTGCCTTTGTGGCTGACGAGGTACAGAGCTGCTTCCAGCCCCCTGCAGCCACCTTACCAGTCCTCCCTGTCGTCGCCGCAGCCATCTCCACCGCACCTCCAGACATTTACATTTACATTTAAGTCATTTAGCAGACGCTCTTATCCAGAGCGACTTACATCCGAGCAGGTGAGTAGCAATGATAGAGAGCACTCTGACATATGCCTGTTGTGATGACATCTCGGTGACTTGTAGTAGTAGAGCTCATCAGGATTGTTGTTGTCACTCCTAACACAGAGGCAGACCCGGCTTCTTCCCACATGGAGGTTGTGGACATCACGGCTAACATAGAGGCAGACCAGGCGTCTTCCCACTTGGAGGTTGTGGACATCACCGCTAACATAGAGGCAGACTCTGCTTCTTCCCACCTGGAGGTTGTGGACATCACCGCTAACATAGAGGCAGACCCTGCTTCTTCCCACCTGGAGGTTGTGGACATCACCGCAAACATAGAGGCAGACTCTGCTTCTTCCCACCTTGAGGTTGTGGACATCACCCATAACACACAGGCAGACACGGCATCTTCCCACCTGGAGGTTGTGGACATAACATGTAAGACAGAGGCAGACCCGGCCTGTTCCCACCTGGAAGTTGCGGACATCGGCCCTAAAACAGAGGCAGACAGAGCTTGTTCCCACTTGGAGGTTGTGGAAATCTCCAGCACCCTACTCTGGTGGTCCCAGCGCGCACGACCCACGTGGAGTTCCAGGTCTCCGGTAGCCTCTGGAACTGCCAATCTGCGGTCAACAAGGCAGAGTTCATCTCAGCCTATGCCTCCCTCCAGTCCCTCGACTTCTTGGCACTGACGGAAACATGGATCACCACAGACAACACTGCTACTCCTACTGCTCTCTCTTCGTCCGCCCACGTGTTCTCGCACACCCCGAGAGCGTCTGGTCAGCGGGGTGGTGGCACCGGGATCCTCATCTCTCCCAAGTGGTCATTCTCTCTTTCTCCCCTTACCCATCTGTCTATCGCCTCCTTTGAATTCCATGCTGTCACAGTTACTGGCCCTTTCAAGCTTAACATCCTTATCATTTATCGCCCTCCAGGTTCCCTCGGAGAGTTCATCAATGAGCTTGATGCCTTGATAAGCTCCTTTCCTGAGGACGGCTCACCTCTCACAGTTCTGGGCGACTTTAACCTCCCCACGTCTACCTTTGACTCTTTCCTCTCTGCCTCCTTCTTTCCACTCCTCTCCTCTTTTGACCTCACCCTCTCACCTTCCCCCCTACTCACAAGGCAGGCAATACGCTCGACCTCATCTTTACTAGATGCTGTTCTTCCACTAACCTCACTGCAACTCCCCTCCAAGTCTCCGACCACTGCCTTGTATCCTTTTCCCTCTCGCTCTCATCCAACACCTCCCACACTGCCCCTACTCGGATGGTATCGCGCCGTCCCAACCTTCGCTCTCTCTCCCCCGCTACTCTCTCCTCTTCCATCCTATCATCTCTTCCCTCCGCTCAAACCTTCTCCCACCTATCTCCTGATTCTGCCTCCTCAACCCTCCTCTCCTCCCTCTCTGCATCCCTTGACTCTCTATGTCCCCTATCCTCCAGGCCGGCTCGGTCCTCCCCTCCCGCTCCGTGGCTCGATGACTCATTGCGAGCTCACAGAACAGGGCTCCGGGCAGCCGAGCGGAAATGGAGGAAAACTCGCCTCCCTGCGGACCTGGCATCCTTTCACTCCCTCCTCTCTACATTTTCCTCCTCTGTCTCTGCTGCTAAAGCCACTTTCTACCACGCTAAATTCCAAGCATCTGCCTCTAACCCTAGGAAGCTCTTTGCCACCTTCTCCTCCCTCCTGAATCCTCCGCCCCCTCCCCCCTCCTCCCTCTCTGCAGATGACTTCGTCAACCATTTTGAAAAGAAGGTCGACGACATCCGATCCTCGTTTGCTAAGTCAAACGACACCGCTGGTTCTGCTCACACTGCCCTACCCTGTGCTCTGACCTCTTTCTCCCCTCTCTCTCCAGATGAAATCTCGCGTCTTGTGACGGCCGGCCGCCCAACAACCTGCCCGCTTGACCCTATCCCCTCTCTTCTCCAGACCATTTCCGGAGACCTTCTCCCTTACCTCACCTCGCTCATCAACTCATCCCTGACCGTTGGCTACGTCCCTTCCGTCTTCAAGAGAGCGAGAGTTGCACCCCTTCTGAAAAAACCTACACTCGATCCCTCCGATGTCAACAATTACAGACCAGTATCCCTTCTTTCTTTTCTCTCCAAAACTCTTGAACGTGCCGTCCTTGGCCAGCTCTCCCGCTATCTCTCTCTGAATGACCTTCTTGATCCAAATCAGTCAGGTTTCAAGACTAGTCATTCAACTGAGACTGCTCTCCTCTGTATCACGGAGGCGCTCCGCACTGCTAAAGCTAACTCTCTCTCCTCTGCTCTCATCCTTCTAGATCTATCGGCTGCCTTCGATACTGTGAACCATCAGATCCTCCTCTCCACCCTCTCCGAGTTGGGCATCTCCGGCGCGGCCCACGCTTGGATTGCGTCCTACCTGACAGGTCGCTCCTACCAGGTGGCGTGGCGAGAATCTGTCTCCTCACCACGCGCTCTCACCACTGGTGTCCCCCAGGGCTCTGTTCTTGGCCCTCTCCTATTCTCGCTATACACCAAGTCACTTGGCTCTGTCATAACCTCACATGGTCTCTCTTATCATTGCTATGCAGACGACACACAATTAATCTTCTCCTTTCCCCCTTCTGATGACCAGGTGGCGAATCGCATCTCTGCATGTCTGGCAGACATATCAGTGTGGATGACGGATCACCACCTCAAGCTGAACCTCGGCAAGACGGAGCTGCTCTTCCTCCCGGGGAAGGACTGCCCGTTCCATGATCTCGCCATCACGGTCGACAACTCCATTGTGTCCTCCTCCCAGAGCGCCAAGAACCTTGGCGTGATCCTGGACAACACCCTGTCGTTCTCAACTAACATCAAGGCGGTGGCCCGTTCCTGTAGGTTCATGCTCTACAACATCCGCAGAGTACGACCCTGCCTCACACAGGAAGCGGCGCAGGTCCTAATCCAGGCACTTGTCATCTCCCGTCTGGATTACTGCAACTCGCTGTTGGCTGGGCTCCCTGCCTGTGCCATTAAACCCCTTCAACTCATCCAGAACGCTGCAGCCCGTCTGGTGTTCAACCTTCCCAAGTTCTCTCACGTCACCCCGCTCCTCCGTTCTCTCCACTGGCTTCCAGTTGAAGCTCGCATCCGCTACAAGACCATGGTGCTTGCCTACGGAGCTGTGAGGGGAACGGCACCTCAGTACCTCCAGGCTCTGATCAGGCCCTACACCCAAACAAGGGCACTGCGTTCATCCACCTCTGGCCTGCTCGCCTCTCTACCACTGAGGAAGTACAGCTCCCGCTCAGCCCAGTCAAAACTGTTCGCTGCCCTGGCCCCCCAATGGTGGAACAAACTCCCTCACGACGCCAGGACAGCGGAGTCAATCACCACCTTCCGGAGACACCTGAAACCCCACCTCTTTAAGGAATACCTAGGATAGGTTAAGTAATCCCTCTCACCCCACCCCCTAAGTTTTAGATGCACTATTGTTAAGTGACTGTCCCACTGGATGTCATAAGGTGAATGCACCAATTTGTAAGTCGCTCTGGATAAGAGCGTCTGCTAAATGACTTAAATGTAAATGTAAATGAAATAACCCCTAAGACAGAGGCAGACCCGGCTAATTCACACCTGGAGGTTCAGGACATCACCCCAGAGACACAGCAAGATCCAGCTTCTTCCCACCTTGAGGTTGCGAACATCACCCGTAACAAAGAGGCAAATCCGTCTTTTTTCCACCTGAATGTTGTGGACATCACCCCTAAGAGAGAGGCAGGGCCCATCTCTTCCCTCTTGGAGGTTGTGGATGTCACACCTGAAGAAAGGACGCTCAAGATGGCCGTCTTCGCCACTTTGCCAACTGACATTCAAGCAGGTGAGTAACACTGACAGGTGCCGTTTGTCATGACATGTTAGTAGAACCTTTCAACTGGCCAGTGTTTAGAACCTACGGTTTGCATTTGTTTACATTCGGTCCCTCTTTTCTCCCTTTCCAGAGGATGTTGCTGTGATCATCCCAGATGTCACCCCACACGTCACCAAGGATGTGACACTGGATGTTCCATGCAAAGCAGCATGCAAAGGGAAAGTCCGGCAATTTTTTTTCAGGCTTTGGAGGGCAGTGTGCTGCTGCACCTGCCACAAGGAAGAGGAGGAACAATATTAGTTATTCATCAGACCTTCAGAAAAGGGATTGAACCATAGACCATTAAATTATTCACATTATAATTGGATTCACTTTGCTTTTCTTCTGTTTACTACTTAATTTCAGAACATTTCTATAAACTTTCTCTTTGCAAGTGTGGAGTAGGTTGTGTAAATAAGTGGGAAACATCCCAATTTTAATGCTTTTAATCATTTACTTACTACATGTAAACAAAACAAAAAAAGTAGTATTTGACAACAAAAAAACGGAGGGAGCTCAACCAACGTGGAGTTGAGGTGCAACCAAAACCTTTAATCATCACAGAAAACGAAAAAGCACAACTCTTGCGCACTATAAAAAATGCATGTTTTATTCAAGCACGGTTAAAAGATGAACATTTTGGCCTAGTCTATGACGATATGCAAGTTGTGTTTTCCCAGTTAAAGGGTGACCCAGACTCACCCTGGTTCTTAAGGTTTGCAGACAGTGAAAAGATATCATTAAGTAAATGGGACTTTTCAAATCTTGAATAAAAATATTTAATGAACATGAATTTAAATACAACCGACTTGAGGATCAGAGCAGGCTGGCAGACTGGCTCGCCCTGAAAGCCCTCTGCCTCTAACTCTGTGTGGTTAATCTCAGCCAATAGGTTGTGTGGGTTGTCTTTCTCTCTGTGGGTGTGAATCACTATGACCTCTCCCTTGGCCTGCCCGTTGGCCTGATCAGAAGGCTTGTCATCTCTTTCCTTGCTCGCATGAGCAGGAGGAATGGCATCTGGGGTAACCTCCTCCTCTCCCACCTGTCCCAACTGTCTGTGTTCGACTGAGGTCACTCATTCTCTCTCCCTGGGTATTGGATAATTCCTCCTCCACTGTGTCGTATAGTTCCTCCTCCACTGTGTCGGATAGTTCCTCCTCCACTGTGTCGGATAGTTCCTCCTCCACTGTGTCGGATAGTTCCTCCTCCACTGTGTCTTTGTGAGCTTGAAGTGTGTTATCCTGTTCTGGCTACCTCTTTAGGGGTGTGCATCTTAAATCTCTTTCGGTTTGTTGGGGGATTCAGTTGTTTTGGGGAGCGTCTGAAGTTCGATCTCTTGCAATGAGTGTGGGGGCTGTCCTGTGGGGGTGTCCCCTTCCCTCCTAAACTGTAATGACTGCGATGATGAAAAAGTAGGAGGAGCCACGAGACATGTGATGAGGGCAATGAAGATCTCTCTGCAAGGACTGGATAGGACATATCACAACACTGCTGCTCATTCATATTCAAACCCACTATAGACTATGCATGCACTCATTGGCGCGCTCCCCCACACACACACACACAATGAACTTACCTGTACATATCAGAATCATACATTCATCGGCCACCTCTTACACAACATTTCTTGATCCCCCACCTCAAACATGTTGAGTCAATACTAGATGCTGGAAAGGTGCTGGAATGCAGGTGCAGAAGGGTCTAGTATGTAATGATGTGATACCATGCGTACCCCATATCCTGTGTTTGTGTTGATGTTTTTGTATTGAACATTTATTTAAACAGGGAGTCACATTGAGATTAAACATCTATTTTACAAGAGTGTCATATTGTCATATTGTCATATTGAACTACCAGAGAGAACCTTCTCTACATAGGAATTGTATAACATTTTTTCCATACATAAAAAATAATACTTTGCCAATCAGATAAGGCACCAAGAAGGCCCACGTTAATGGTTGAAAGTAACTTATGTCAGTGCGAATGAGTAACACTGAGTGTTTATGTAACAGGGTTATATTGGTGATTCCGCTTGCCACTTTATTGTTAAGCCAATGGGTTTTTGGTTTCAGTTTGTCTTGCCTTCACCTACTCAACAAGGCATCTTATTGGCTGGTTTGCGTAGCTTGCTCACAAGGGGATGTTCCAGTTAGAATCGTCCCAGTGAACAAGCACCAAACCAGCGTGCGTGAGTGCAGAGTTGGATGGTGAGACGTGCGTTGCATGACGTGCAATTTTGTGCCGTTCCTAACAGAATAAATCTACATGACTGGTGCTACATGTTGGAGTTCCGTGTCGATGACTGATTGTACACAACGCAAGAAGAGTACTGTTACATATAAAACATTAAGAACACCTGCTCTTTCCATTACGACCAGGTGAATCCAGATGAAAGCTATAATCCCTTATAGACGTCACTAGTTAAGTCAGTGTAGATCGAGATAGTTTAAAAAAAAATACTGTAAGGCTTGAGACAATTGATACATGGATTGTGTATGTGTGCCATTCAGAGGGCGAATAAGAAAGAGAAAATATTTACGTGCCTTTCAACAGGGCATGGTAGTAGGTGCCAGGGGCACCAATTTGTGTCAAGAACTGCATCGCTGCTGATTTTTATGCTCAACAGTTTCCAGTCTGTATTAAGAATGTCCACCACTCAAAAGACACAGACAACTTGACACAACTGTGGGAAGCATTGGAGTCAACATGGGCCAGTATCCCTGTGAATGTTTTGTACACTCAGGACATTATTAATAATACGGTGTTCGTTCCGTATCCTGTAAAGCTGGAGCAGACTGCGAGGCAGGGGGAGGTGTAGGTGATGCCGTTGTCTGAGCACACAGGGTCCCACTCCCAAGCCAAGCAGGGGCAGTCTCGTTAAATTCCAGGGAACCTGGAGGACAGAGAAAATGGCTGGCAATAATGTTTAAATGATTGTTGATGAACTATCATTGACATAGGCACAGTGACAAAACAGCCAGGAATCCTGGCTCAGTAACAACCATACTGTATATTCCCACAAGAGGGAGCCAAGGCACAATCCCATGTGTGTTTTGGTCTAACTCTAACTCAACCTCTTCAGTAGACCTCCCAGGAATATCCCCACCGCACCCACAGGCAGGTTCAACACACCAGTAGAAGTTATAATCACATCTAGTGTTACCAGTGTGCTGGAGTTTCATTTCCACTCATGTTCAACAAACCTACAGGGAATGGGAGAGAACCAAAAAGTTGCATTTCATGTAATTCAAAATCAATGCTGACAGGAGGGAACATTTAAGTTGGAGCATGTCCAGGTTTCTATGGCTGTGTTTAGACTGCCCATTTCAGATCTTTGTTTTAGTAATTGAGGGATGCAAACTGTTGAGGGCCCAAAAAGGTGAAACATTCAAAAATATCCACAATAGGGGGAAGGCAGGTTTTAACTAATTAAACAACAAAGACTATGATCTACATTATCAGTCTCTATGTGTAAAATAAAACGTGGTTAATGTGAACCTCTCACTGCTAAATAATGTGTAGAAATCAATCCAATGTTATTTGTTGCCAAGACTTTACTGCATAAGACACTCAAGTCTTGACGCCTCATTTTCACCCAATTCTCTCATTCTGAAAATTAACCACAACGTTACTGTAGAGGGAAAACATTAGTTCATAGATAGTTAGTTCGTTAACATTTCACACAGATTGCCACGGTCCAGTAAGCAACTACGTTAACAATATAACTTGGGGACGGCAAGAAGTCGTATACCAGTTAATACTATAGCGAGTTGGTTCGTTTACTAACGTTAGCTTATCCGGTGTTGTAACGTTCCTGTTAGCTAGTTGTCTGACTTCATTACCCAGCTAATTCTCACCATAAACTCAATAATTTAATCAGCTAAATTGGATAGTGTTGCTCAACATTTCTCTGGCTAGCTAACGCGGAGAATTCGATCCAGCAAGCAAGATACTTGGTGCTGAAATACTTGGATATTTCAGCACCATGGACAACAGCGAAATGGGCAAAGCGAGATCTGTCATTCAGCACCACATGACAGTAGACAGCGGCCATCTCATGTGAAGTTGGCACTGGGGAAATCCCATCTAATGAGAAACGAGGCCAAGGAGGCAAAAAGACTGAATGAAAAGACTCCCACAGGAATTCTATGCTAAACTGTTTCTGCCACATTCATTTCAAATGTTACATCTTTCGATTTGTAAATAATAGGGAATACATTTGCAAATAATTTAAACTGATTTATCAAACTACACTGTACAGCTTTAGTGTGTATGTGCATCATACGTACAACTGAAAGCAATTCCGTTCTCAAATGTCTGTTTAATGTGAGAAACAAAATGAAAAACAACTGTTAGACTATTACAATGCGGACTGTCATGCATTTTTATATTACCAACAAGACAACGAAGTGATGGTCTATACGCGCCATGGAGACATTTATAGTATACTTCACCCACCCAGCAAAAGTTCCCACGCTGAGCAATACTTTTTCACTAAACTATTATGCATATAATCCAAGTCATACGTTTAGTGTCATTCCTACTCTTATTTTAACCAATTAGCGTTGCAATTGTACCTTATCTCAATTCAGAGCTCGGAAATATTGGCAAAACGTGCTTGAGGACTGACACAACAGGATAAGACAACAACCACATTTTCAATTGACAATCATTGCTTTAAATAGTTACGGTTAATATATTTGTATAGGCATTGGTAAACAATTAATTTCACTTGTAAACCAAGGTTGGATTACTAGGTCTAAGCAACATGCAGCTGGATACTCGCGTCATGAATCGACATAGTTTCCAATCCTCACATTATGACAAAATAAAGAGCTTAATCTTCACGACATAAAGACATAGAAGCATACCCATTTATAAAGGTTCTACACATTCCATTTCTCCATAGCAATAGAGTGTAAACATTCTATGTTGTGGCAAACATTGCCTACAACTCAATTCTAAGTGCATTATATTGGACAACTCCACAGTAATTGATCATTCGCGACTTTAACTTATTCCTGTTATCTCTAGAGCATCTCGTATATCTGTAGCGCTGCGTTTCTACCCCATCTTACCATGGATAGGGTTTGGTGCATTCCGGAGTTCACTTATGGTCCCACAAAGGTAATCTTTGGAGATATTCATTTTAGCAGACTGTAAATACCTGTGCACAATGTGCATAACAAAGCACCATTATTGTCATTCTCTTCAAAGGTATTCTGCAGAAGCAGCCTTTATTTTCAGACTCTGCAAGCCTGCTGGCAGGAAACATATTACAATAAACAGGTAAGATTCATCCCCCAAAAAACATAAACAACAGAAAGAGAGTTGTATTTCAAGACAGTTTAGAGAAGATGGTCATAAGAGTTCTTAATAACACTCGCAAATTGTGATGCATGAACAGTTGTGAAATGTTGTGAGGCCCTTCAGAATGCACATGATATGGTATTTCGTGGCACTGTCTCACACCTTACCTCATCTTGCAGAAGAAGCTCATGGTCCACTATCTGCTGCTCCAGAGTCAAGGCCAGGTCCCGCACCATGTCACCACGGAGCACATGAGCGACTGGCTGGTGTCTCAGGGCAAAACATCCCTTAGGGAGAGGTGAGTACCACGTCATCACTCACCTTCACTGCCATTCCCTGCCACCAGCAGCACTCCAAGAGGTGTGGGTAAAATAAACAACAGAAAAATCAGAAGCCAGGAAAGTTGAATTGCTCTGTGTTTTATTTGAAGGGTGTGGAAGGAAACCCTGGAGGAGGGGAATGACCTCGCTCGGCTGGTAAGACGATGAGAGTTAGACACATACTACAAGTCAGTGAGCTCTTTACTAGCCTTTCAACAACTAGTTAGTACAGCAGAATCGATATGTTGTGAAATTTCACTAATCGGACTTCCTGTTTCCTACGGCAGACCTGGGAAGTCAATACTTGCCTAAAAATGATAGACATAGAGCACGAGGCTGTCTGTAAGCTCCGCCGCTCCTTGCACTCCACCTCGCCAGCTGACATGTGAGTTCCATGTACTGTCCTGCATAGACTTGATCCATTTATCTTCACATCTGTAACTATGCAGAAACAGACTAAGACAGTGTTTTCTGTGAGCACATTTCACATCGTTTCGCTTTGTCTTCTCCTTTTTGTTGATTTCAGCGACCCGAAGGTCCACAGCATTGTGGAAAGAGCTGTAAGGAGCATTATGGGCGAGCTGTCCAATGAGCCCCGTAGCAACCTGCTCAGCCCATCCCAGGTGGTTGTGGAGGTGGTGCCCAGGCTCCTCCTGGCCCTGTGGCTTCAGCCAGAGGAAGGCCATTCAGGGCACCCAATCCTAATAAGCGGGATGGCCGTGGGCATGGTGGCAGCCGTAGTGGAGAAGCTCTCCAGCATGTTAAAGGCCCCTTCTCCTCAAATCCCTTTCTCCCGCGCTGCGGCTTTTGAATCTGTGCTGTCAATCCTCCGGAGAATCAGTCAGTCCTTCTCCACGGATGACCTCCAGAGCCCATTTTATGTGAGATCTGTCTGTGCCTTTGTGGCTGACGAGGTACAGAGCTGCTTCCAGCCCCCTGCAGCCACCTTACCAGTCCTCCCTGTCGTCGCCGCAGCCATCTCCACCGCACCTCCAGACATCCGAGCAGGTGAGTAGCAATGATAGAGAGCACTCTGACATATGCCTGTTGTGATGACATCTCGGTGACTTGTAGTAGTAGAGCTCATCAGGATTGTTGTTGTCACTCCTAACACAGAGGCAGACCCGGCTTCTTCCCACATGGAGGTTGTGGACATCACCGCTAACATAGAGGCAGACCAGGCGTCTTCCCACTTGGAGGTTGTGGACATCACCGCTAACATAGAGGCAGACTCTGCTTCTTCCCACCTGGAGGTTGTGGACATCACCGCTAACATAGAGGCAGACCCTGCTTCTTCCCACCTGGAGGTTGTGGACATCACCGCTAACATAGAGGCAGACTCTGCTTCTTCCCACCTTGAGGTTGTGGACATCACCCATAACACACAGGCAGACACGGCATCTTCCCACCTGGAGGTTGTGGACATAACATGTAAGACAGAGGCAGACCCGGCCTGTTCCCACCTGGAAGTTGCGGACATCGGCCCTAAAACAGAGGCAGACAGAGCTTGTTCCCACTTGGAGGTTGTGGAAATAACCCCTAAGACAGAGGCAGACCCGGCTAATTCACACCTGGAGGTTCAGGACATCACCCCAGAGACACAGCAAGATCCAGCTTCTTCCCACCTTGAGGTTGCGAACATCACCCGTAACAAAGAGGCAAATCCGTCTTTTTTCCACCTGAATGTTGTGGACATCACCCCTAAGAGAGAGGCAGGGCCCATCTCTTCCCTCTTGGAGGTTGTGGATGTCACACCTGAAGAAAGGACGCTCAAGATGGCCATCTTCGCCACTTTGCCAACTGACATCCAAGCAGGTGAGTAACACTGACAGGTGCCGTTTGTCATGACATCTTAGTAGAACCTTTCAACTGGCCAGTGTTTAGAACCTACGGTTTGCATTTGTTTACATTCGGTCCCTCTTTTCTCCCTTTCCAGAGGATGTTGCTGTGATCATCCCAGATGTCACCCCACACGTCACCAAGGATGTGACACTGGATGTTCCATGCAAAGCAGCATGCAAAGGGAAAGTCCGGCAATTTTTTTTCAGGCTTTGGAGGGCAGTGTGCTGCTGCACCTGCCACAAGGAAGAGGAGGAACAATATTAGTTATTCATCAGACCTTCAGAAAAGGGATTGAACCATAGACCATTAAATTATTCACATTATAATTGGATTCACTTTGCTTTTCTTCTGTTTACTACTTAATTTCAGAACATTTCTATAAACTTTCTCTTTGCAAGTGTGGAGTAGGTTGTGTAAATAAGTGGGAAACATCCCAATTTTAATGCTTTTAATCATTTACTTACTACATGTAAACAAAACAAAAAAAGTAGTATTTGACAACAAAAAAACGGAGGGAGCTCAACCAACGTGGAGTTGAGGTGCAACCAAAACCTTTAATCATCACAGAAAACGAAAAACCACAACTCTTGCGCACTATAAAAAATGCATGTTTTATTCAAGCCCGGTTAAAAGATGAACATTTTGGCCTAGTCTATGACGATATGCAAGTTGTGTTTTCCCAGTTAAAGGGTGACCCAGACTCACCCTGGTTCTTAAGGTTTGCAGACAGTGAAAAGATATCATTAAGTAAATGGGACTTTTCAAATCTTGAATAAAAATATTTAATGAACATGAATTTAAATACAACCGACTTGAGGATCAGAGCGGGCTGGCAGACTGGCTCGCCCTGAAAGCCCTCTGCCTCTAACTCTGTGTGGTTAATCTCAGCCAATAGGTTGTGTGGGTTGTCTTTCTCTCTGTGGGTGTGAATCACTATGACCTCTCCCTTGGCCTGCCCGTTGGCCTGATCAGAAGGCTTGTCATCTCTTTCCTTGCTCGCATGAGCAGGAGGAATGGCATCTGGGGTAACCTCCTCCTCTCCCACCTGTCCCAACTGTCTGTGTTCGACTGAGGTCACTCATTCTCTCTCCCTGGGTATTGGATATTTCCTCCTCCACTATGTCGTATAGTTCCTCCTCCACTGTGTCTTTGTGAGCTTGAGGGGAGTTATACTGTTCTGGCTACCTCTTTAGGGGTGTGCACCTTAAATCTCCTTCGGTTTTTTGGGGGGTTCTGTTGTTTTGGGGAGAGTCTGAAGTTCGATCTCTAGCAATGAGTGTGGGGGCTGTCCTGTGGGGGTGTCCTACTCCCTCCTAAACTGTAAGAATCATAAAACATGGGACGAGATGTTAAAAACTGTCCATTGTGCCAATAGATGGAATGCACTCGCATGAGATTTGCCGTGATGTTGACAGAGTGGCATGGGAGGTTTATTTCTTAGACTGAGGTAAGATGTCAATTTTTGGGACACATCCTCAGCAGTGTGCCTTCGAATCAGTGGGTGTTTCGGCCTTTAATGTCATGCAGGTGAAAGAGGACCCAAAAGCGACTTGGCGAAAACAGAGTCTTTAATCCAGTAAAGTAAATACAATCAAAAAACACAACTTTCACTCGAAATGACGAGGACAAACTGGAGACTCGATCTTGAACAGCAGGTGAACAGCAGGTTGCCTCGGGAAGGCACTTGAACCAAACAGACTCAGACACCTGCTCACCACGCAGCATCTGAGGAAAACACGACACGACAGGGCGATACACAAACACAGCACGGTGAATTCTAGACAAGGAACCGACAGGGCAGAAACGAATAACAAGGAGAGAAATAGGGACTCTAATCAGGGAAAAGGATCGGGAACAGGTGTGGGAAGACTAAATGATTGATTAGGGGAATAGGAACAGCTGGGAGCAGGAACGGAACGATAGAGAGAAGAGAGAGCGGGAGAGTGAGAGAGGGAGGGGGAGAGAGAGGGATAGAAAGAGGGAAAGAACCTAATAAGACCAGCAGAGGGAAACGAATAGAAGGAGAAGAACAGGGACAAGGCATGATAATCAATGACAAAACATGACATTTAATCACTAAACACCCTCATCAGAGGTGGCCAGCTAAAGGGTGATCAAGCCTTAGCTTGTGTCCCATGCCCAATTAAGATGTCCAACGGGACAATGCAAGGCAGGGGCGTCCTCTTCCCTGAGCCAGCCATACAGCTGACCGCATACCTCATATGCCCTCCTCAAGTTGGAGGAATCTGAATTGGGTTCTCAGGTGGGGTTGGGGGGTCATGAAGTTATAACCCAGCAAGGGTTCTTCCGTTTGATCCAGATCCACTGGCTGCCTCTTTCAGCTGCTTGAGAAACTGCTCTGACGGTCTGCCGCAGAGCCTGTCCATGGATTCCAAGTTATTTCAGCAACCTGATAATGGAAGAAGCCACGAATCCTTTGCATCCCACTTCAACTGGCCAGACCTTTGCATTCCAGCCACGCTGAGTTGCGTCTGCTGCCAACTCTGTGTAACGCAGTTTCTTACGCTCGTAGGCCTCTTCAACAGAGTTCTCCCACGGGACTGTGAGCTCTATGATGTACACAGCCTTTCGTGAAGGGGACCAGAATACCATGTCTGGCCTAAGGTTGGTAGAAGCAATCTCAGGTGGAAAAATGAGTTGCTGGCCAATATCGACAAGCAATTTCCAGTCCCGGGCTATGGCTTGGTGTCCAGTTTCTGGCTTTGTAGGAGGATACTTGGGCCTTTTCTGTCCCTCCCGGATGAATGTTGTTGTTTTGACGGGATTGCATGTTTATGGAGGTAATGAATTGGTTGCACTACTCTTGGTCTCAAGTGCTGCAGCCAGGCTCTTGAGGACCTGATTGTGCCTCCAGGTGTAGCGGCCTTGTGAGAGGCTGGTCTTGCAACCTGTCATTATATGCCTGAGAGTCGCTGGAGCTGGGCAGAGGGGGCAGGTCGAGTCCTCGCCATACCATTGATGTAGATTTTTTGGTGATGGAAGCACATCATAAACAGCTCTTACGATGAAGCTGATGTTGCTTGCCTCCATTTGCCAAAGCTCACTCCAGTTGATTTTTCTCCTCTCCAGGCCTTCCCACCGCATCCATTGCCCTTGTTTAGCAAGAGAGACAGCCTTTGCACTTCTTGCAGTCTCCTCCTGTCTGCGCACCTCCTCGACCACCAGCTTCCTGCGTTCAGATGTTGTTTCCTTATGGAACGTTGGTTTGCTTGCTGCCAGGCCAAAGCCTCCTCTTCCATGCTGGATATTCCCCACAATGTCTTGGTGTCTCAGGGCTGATGTTGCTTGCTGCACAGCCTTGGATGATGTCCATTTCCGTCCAGTTTGTAGGGAAGGTGCAGCCCTGCTAATGGTCTGGTCTTTGGAGTCCTTCAATGTCATCTGAAGTCTTACTTTAGAGCACTTGTACTCCTCTATTAGACTTGTAAGAGGTAGTTCAAGGACCCCTTTGCCATAGAGGCCGATGTTCCTCAGGCATCGTGGGACACCCAGCCATTTCTTCACGTATGAGGTAATGGTTGACTCCATCTTCTCCACTGTTGTTATTGGGACCTCATAGACGGTGAGTGGCCACATTACCCGGGGGAGAAGTCCAAACTGTAGGCACCAAAGCTTGAGCCTCCCAGGCAGTAGGGTCTTGTTGATGTTCTCAAGACCGTCGGCGATGTCCTGCCTTACTTGCTGCACTTGATCTTTATCCCGGAGGCTTTCGTTGTACCATCTACCCAGGCTCTTGATGGGTTGCTCAGAGATCGTTGGTATCGGGTCATCTCCAATGCAGAACCACACATCTTTAAGCTGTCCCTTGACTGTGGGGATGCTTCGAGATTTGCTTGGCTTGATTTTCATCCGGGCCCACTTGATGTTATCATTTAACATTTACATTTAAGTCATTTAGCAGACGCTCTTATCCAGAGCGACTTACAAATTGGTCCATTCACCTTATGACATCCAGTGGAACAGTCACTTTACGATAGTGCATCTAAATCTTAAGGGGGGGGGGAATACTTATCCTATCCTAGGTATTCCTTAAAGAGGTGGGGTTTCAGGTGTCTCCGGAAGGTGGTGATTGACTCCGCTGTCCTGGCGTCGTGAGGGAGTTTGTTCCACCATTGGGGGGCCAGAGCAGCGAACAGTTTTGACTGGGCTGAGCGGGAGCTGTACTTCCTCAGTGGTAGAGAGGCGAGCAGGCCAGAGGTGGATGAACGCAGTGCCCTTGTTTGGGTGTAGGGCCTGATCAGAGCCTGGAGGTACTGAGGTGCCGTTCCCCTCACAGCTCCGTAGGCAAGCACCATGGTCTTGTAGCGGCTGCGAGCTTCAACTGGAAGCCAGTGGAGAGAACGGAGGAGCGGGGTGACGTGAGAGAACTTGGGAAGGTTGAACACCAGACGGGCTGCGGCGTTCTGGATGAGTTGAAGGGGTTTAATGGCACAGGCAGGGAGCCCAGCCAACAGCGAGTTGCAGTAATCCAGACGGGAGATGACAAGTGCCTGGATTAGGACCTGCGCCGCTTCCTGTGTGAGGCAGGGTCGTACTCTGCGGATGTTGTAGAGCATGAACCTACAGGAACGGGCCACCGCCTTGATGTTGGTTGAGAACGACAGGGTGTTGTCCAGGATCACACCAAGGTTCTTAGCGCTCTGGGAGGAGGACACAATGGAGTTGTCAACCGTGATGGCGAGATCATGGAACGGGCAGTCCTTCCCCGGGAGGAAGAGCAGCTCCGTCTTGCTGAGGTTCAGCTTGAGGTGGTGATCCGTCATCCACACTGATATGTCTGCCAGACATGCAGAGATGCGATTCGCCACCTGGTCATCAGAAGGGGGAAAGGAGAAGATTAGTTGTGTGTCGTCTGCATAGCAATGATAGGAGAGACTCAGAAGGGAGGAGAAGGTGGCAAAGAGCTTCCTAGGGTTAGAGGCAGATGCTTGGAATTTAGCGTGGTAGAAAGTGGCTTTAGCAGCAGAGACAGAGGAGGAAAATGTAGAGAGGAGGGAGTGAAAGGATGCCAGGTCCGCAGGGAGGCGAGTTTTCCTCCATTTCCGCTCGGCTGCCCGGAGCCCTGTTCTGTGAGCTCGCAATGAGTCATCGAGCCACGGAGCGGGAGGGGAGGACCGAGCCGGCCTGGAGGATAGGGGACATAGAGAGTCAAAGGATGCAGAGAGGGAGGAGAGGAGAGTTGAGGAGGCAGAATCAGGAGATAGGTTGGAGAAGGTTTGAGCGGAGGGAAGAGATGATAGGATGGAAGAGGAGAGAGTAGCGGGTGAGAGAGAGCGAAGGTTGGGACGGCGCGATACCATCCGAGTAGGGGCAGTGTGGGAAGTGTTGGATGAGAGCGAGAGGGAAAAGGATACAAGGTAGTGGTCGGAGACTTGGAGGGGAGTTGCAGTGAGGTTAGTGGAAGAACAGCATCTAGTAAAGATGAGGTCGAGCGTATTGCCTGCCTTGTGAGTAGGGGGGGAAGGTGAGAGGGTGAGGTCAAAAGAGGAGAGGAGTGGAAAGAAGGAGGCAGAGAGGAATGAGTCAAAGGTAGATGTGGGGAGGTTAAAGTCGCCCAGAACTGTGAGAGGTGAGCCGTCCTCAGGAAAGGAGCTTATCAAGGCATCAAGCTCATTGATGAACTCTCCGAGGGAACCTGGAGGGCGATAAATGATAAGGATGTTAAGCTTGAAAGGGCTGGTAACTGTGACAGCATGGAATTCAAAGGAGGCGATAGACAGATGGGTAAGGGGAGAAAGAGAGAATGACCACTTGGGAGAGATGAGGATCCCGGTGCCACCACCCCGCTGACCAGAAGCTCTCGGGGTGTGCGATAACACGTGGGCGGACGAAGAGAGAGCAGTAGGAGTAGCAGTGTTGTCTGTGGTGATCCATGTTTCCGTTAGTGCCAAGAAGTCGAGGGACTGGAGGGAGGCATAGGCTGAGATGAACTCTGCCTTGTTGACCGCAGATCGGCAATTCCAGAGGCTACCGGAGACCTGGAACTCCACGTGGGTCGTGCGCGCTGGGACCACCAGATTAGGGTGGCCGCGGCCACGCGGTGTGGAGCGTTTGTATGGTCTGTGCAGAGAGGAGAGAACAGGGATAAACAGACACATAGTTAACAGGCTACAGAAGAGGCTACGCTAATGCAAAGGAGATTGGAATGACAAGTGGGCTACACGTCTCGAATGTTCAGAAAGTTAAGCTACGTAGCAAGAATCTTATTGACTAAAATGATTAAAATGATACAGTACTGCTGAAGTAGGCTAGCTGGCAGTGGGTGCGTTGTTGACACTACACTAATCAAGTCGTTCCGTTGAGTGTAATAGTTTCTACAGTGCTGCTATTCGGGGGCTAGCTGGCTAACTAGTAGTGTTGTTTACGTTAAGTTGCGTTAAAAGAACGACAATAGCTGGCTAGCTAACCTAGAAAATCGCTCTAGACTACACAATTATCTTTGATACAAAGACGGCTAGCTATGTAGCTAGCTACAATCAAACAAATCAAACAGTTGTACTGTAATGAAATGAAATGAAAATGTGATACTACCTGTGAATGCGACCGGGTTGTTGAGTTCTATTCAGAAGACGTTGGCTAGCGTTGGCTAGCTAGCAGAGTCTCCTACGTTAAGGACGACAAATAGCTGGCTAGCTAACCTCGGTAAATTAAGATAATCACTCTAAGACTACACACTCTAAACCTAAACAACACAATTATCTTGGAACGAAGATACGAAGACAGCAAAGACAGCTATGTAGCTAGCTAACACTACAGTGATCAAGTCGTTCAGTTGAGTGTAATAGTTTCTCCAGTGCAGCTAATCAGTGGACGTTAGCTAGCTGGCTAGTGAAGACTACGTTAGGACGGCGGAATACGATAATTACGCAATTATCTTTGATACAAAGACGGCTATGTAGCTAGCTGAGAAGAAATTGCTAAGATTAGACAAATCAAACCGTTGTGCAATAATGAAATATAATGAAATGTAAAAAGTTGCGGGAGCGAAGCGCCGACGTGACTTTATGGGTTGGTTATGTAGGCTTCTTCTAACCTATCGCTTTATACTACATATAATAAATACGATTAAATAGTATCTTTACATTTAAAAACCAAAGTCTATCAAAATTCCAGTCATTCCAATAAATGTTATACCCCTTGATCTTGAAGGATAGGACTTGGAAATATGGAAGTATAGATTAGCCAAATTGTTTTACCTGAGCATAACCTCAACTAAGGATTTATTAGCAAGTCCTACTATGTTGTTTATGATTTTGTGTCATGGAGGACTGATTGGGCTCATTGATTCGAGTTGAAAAATAAATGTTGCGCTCATGGAATGGCATGCTGAGAGCTACTGAAAATGGCTATTTACAAGTTTTGCAAGTAGCCGCCTGGTGCATGCTGCAGTGGTGGTCAGTGTAGTCATGCCATCCATGTATGCTCGGATAGGTGGGAGACGGAGCCCTTCCTTAGTTCTCTCACCGCCGACCACCCATCTCGATGCCCTGATGATGACTTCCATGGCCATAGTGAAGGCCAGAGGAGAAATTGTACAGCCTGCCATTATGCCTACTTCCAAGCGCTGCCATGTTGTTGTGAAGTCAGGTGTTGTGAAACACAATTGCAGGTCTTGGAAATAGGCCTTTACCAGTGTAGTGATGGGTTCTGGTACGTGGAATATGTTGAAGGATTCCCAGAGGAGTTCATGGGGAACTGAGCCAAAGGCATTGGCCAGGTCGAGGAAGATGACATAGAGGTCTCTCTTGTCCTTCTTAGCTGTTTGGATCTGGTGCCAAATCATACTAGTATGTTCCAGGCAACCAGAGAAACCAGGAATGCCTGCTTTCTGTACAGATGTATCAATGTACTTTCCAGATAAGTGGACAGCCTCTGTGCTATTATACTGAAAAATATCTTCCCTTCGACGTTGAGAAGGGAGATTGGTCGGAATTGACTGATGTCTGTCGCATCCTTCTCTTTCGGGATTAGCACACCACCAGCCCTTCGCCATACCTTTGGTATTATTTCCTTCTGCCACACTATCCTCATGAGCCTCCAAAGGAAGCGTAGAACATCCGGGGCGTTCTTGTAGAGCTTGTATGGTACTCCATTAGGCCCAGGAGCCGAGGCCGCTCTTGCTCTTCGGACAACGTTCTCTACTTCCCTCAATTTAGGAGGGTCAGTGTCCAGATTGAATTCTGGTGGTTGAATAGGTGGGATGTCATGTGGGATGACTATCTGCTCATGCCTTTTCATGTCCTGGTGGACCTTCTCCAGATGTTCTTCCAGTTCTGGCTTTGGAGTTTTTAGGATTCCGCACTTTTCCTTTGCGAAGAGATCTTTGACAAACTTAAAGGGTTTTTTATAGAACCGTGTTCTTGTGTGTTCCTTCTTCCTACGAAGTTTCCTTAAGTTTTCCGCTCTTCGCAAAGTTGCCAGCCAACATTTAATATCTGCTTGGAGTAGCATGAGACCTTCTCTCTCTGCATCAGAGGCCTTCTTCCACTGCTTCCTCAGCTGCCTTCTCTCTCTGACAAGTATCTCGATCTCCTGCTGTCTCCTAGATTTGGCTGGCGCGGGTAGATAATGTCTCCCATCCTTTCAAGCTTTTTCTCTGCTGTTCCTACCTGTTGTTCCAAGATTTTTGTCAGGTCGTTGTTGATTGATTCCCACTCTCTCTTTTCAACGGCTTTGGGCCACTTCACACTCGGTCTGTGCCCTTTGATCTTTTCCTCTTTTAGAGGTCTCTGTGGTTGGGTGAGTTCATCCACCGGCATTTCTGTGCTTGTGTTATCCTCCTCAGTTACAGGGGTGCTGATGCTCTGCGAACTTTGGTTTGCGTCCCGTCGCTGTGCTTCATTCGACTGATTTGACTGGCTGCTTCGTAAGAAGTACTGGTCAATGCGAGGTCCCTGTCTCTGCTCTCCCAAGCACCTTTTCCTCCCTTGATGGATCCTTAACCCCCTTGCCGATGTTACTCTCTCCCAACCACAGCTGCACACCTGAAGTGTGTGTCCTGCTGCTGTTATAGTTGTCTCATGTGCTGTGTTCCTACTCGTAGTCGTTTCCGTTCCTGGGTCCGTAACCGTGTGATCAGTCGTTGAGCCATCTTGCACCCCAGCTCTCGCAGGCTCTTGGGGTATGTTCCTTTGTACCAATGTTGAGTTGAGGTGCAACCAAAACCTTTAATCATCATAGAAAACGAAAAGCGCAACTCTTGCACACTATAAAAAATGCATGTTTTATTCAAGCAAGGTTAAAAGATTAACATTTTGGCCTAGTCTATGACGATATGCAAGTTGTGTTTGCCCAGTAAAAGGGTGACTCAGACTCAGACTCACCCTGGTTCTTGAGGGTTGCAGACAGTGAAAAGATATCATTAAGTAAATGGGACTTTTCAAATCTTGACTAAAAATATTTAATGAACATTAATTTAAATACAACTGACTTGAGGATCAGAGCAGGCTGGCTGACTGAAAGCCCTCTAACTCTGTGTGGTTCATCTCAGCCAAGAGGTTGTGTGGGTTGTCTTTCTCTCTGTGGGTGTGAATCACTATGACCTCTCCCTTGGCCTGCCTGTTGGCCTGATCAGAAGGCTTGTCATCTCTTTCCTTGCTCGCATGAGCAGGAGGAATTGCATCTGGTGTAACCTCCTCCTCTCCCACCTCTCCCTACTGTCTGTGTTTGACTGAAGTCACTCGTTCTCTCTCCCTGGGTGTTGGATAATTCCTCCTCCACTGTGTCGGATAGTTCCTCCTCCACTGTGTCTTTGTGAGCTTGAAGGGAGTTATCCTGTTCTGGCTACCTCTTTAGGGGTGTGCACCTTAAATCTCTTTCGGTTTGTTGGGGGTTCAGTTGTTTTGGGGAGAGTCTGAAGTTCGATCTCTAGCAATGAGTGTGGGGGCTGTCCTGTGGGGGTGTCCCCCTCCCTCCTAAACTGTAATGACTGCGATGATGAAAAAGTAGGAGGAGCCACCGAGACATGTGATGAGGGTAAGGAAGAGCACTCTGCAAGGACAGGATAGGACACATCACAACACTGCTGCTCATTCATATTCAAACCCACTATAGACTATGCATGCACTCATTGGCGCGCTCCCCCCCACACACACACAATGAACTTACCTGTACATATCAGAATCATACATTCAACGGCCACCTCTTCCACAACATTTCTTGATCCCCCACCTCAAACATGTTGAGTCAATACCAGATGCTGGACAGGTGCTGGAATGCAGGTGCAGAAGGGTCTAGTATGTAATGATGTGATACCATGCGTACCCCATATCCTGTGTTTGTGTTGATGTTTTTGTATCGAACCTTTATTTAAACAGGGAGTCACATTGAGATTAAACATCTATTTTACAAGAGTGTCATATTGTCATATTGTCATATTGTCATATTGAACGACCAGAGAGAAACTTCTCTACATAGGAATTGTATAACATTTTTTCAATACATCAAAAATAATACTTTGCCAATCAGATAAGGCACCAAGAAGGCCCACGTTAATAGTTGAAAGTAACTTATGTCAGTGCGAATGAGTAACACTGAGTGTTTATATAACAGGGTTATATTGGTGATTCCGCTTGCCACTTTATTGTTAAGCCAATGGGTTTTTGGTTTGAGTTTGTCTTGCCTTCACCTACTCAACATGGCATCTTATTGGCTGGTTTGCGTAGCCTGCTTACGAGGGGGGATGTTCCAGTTAGAATCGTCCCAGTGAACAAGCATCAAACCAGTGGTAAGTTGTTGGTTGCCAAGCACTGTACATCAAAAGTGATTTTTATACTCTCAAGTGATGATTTAAATGTACAATTTATATCAAATTGTTTGTAAATGTTATTCGAACATCACACATAAGATGCAGCGGTTTTTGGAGAATATTTGTTGTGCATTTTGTTGTGAAGAATTCCCGCCAGTACTAGCTAGCAATTTACTGTGTCTGGTGGGGGGGTTCATATATTTTGTACAGTGCGAGAGTGCAGAGTTGGATGGTGAGACGTGCATTGCATGACGTGCAATTTTGTGCCGTTCCTAACAGGTACATTGTTAAAGATATTATATATTGTAATTGTATTATTTTGGTAACTATCCCAGTGAACAAGCACCAAACCAGCGTGCGTGAGTGCAGAGTTGGATGGTGAGACGTGCATTGCATGACGTGCAATTTTGTGTCGTTCCTATCAGAATAAATCTACATGACTGGTGCTACATGTTGGAGTTCCGTGTCGATGACTGATTGTACACAACGCAAGATGAGTACTGTTACATATAAAACATTAGGAACACCTGCTCTTTCCATGAAGACCAGGTGAATCCAGATGAATCCAGATGAAAGCTATAATCCGTTATAGACGTCACTAGTTAAGTCAGTGTAGATCGAGATAGTTAAAAAGAAAAATACTGTACATTTACATTACATTTACATTACATTTAAGTCATTTAGCAGACGCTCTTATCCAGATCGACTTACAAATTGGTGCATTCACCTTATGACATCCAGTGGAACAGCCACTTTACAATAGTGCATCTACATATTTTAAGGGGGGGGAGGTGAGAAGGATTACTTTATCCTATCCTAGGTATTCCTTAAAGAGGTGGGGTTTCAGGTGTCTCCGGAAGGTGGTGATTGACTCCGCTGTCCTGGCGTCGTGAGGGAGTTTGTTCCACCATTGGGGAGCCAGAGCAGCGAACAGTTTTGACTGGGCTGAGCGGGAACTGTACTTCCTCAGTGGTAGGGAGGCGAGCAGGCCAGAGGTGGATGAACGCAGTGCCCTTATTTGGGTGTAGGGCCTGATCAGAGCCTGGAGGTACTGAGGTGCCGTTCCCCTCACAGCTCCGTAGGCAAGCACCATGGTCTTGTAGCGGATGCGAGCTTCAACTGGAAGCCAGTGGAGAGAGCGGAGGAGCGGGGTGACGTGAGAGAACTTGGGAAGGTTGAACACCAGACGGGCTGCGGCGTTCTGGATGAGTTGTAGGGGTTTAATGGCACAGGCAGGGAGCCCAGCCAACAGCGAGTTGCAGTAATCCAGACGGGAGATGACAAGTGCCTGGATTAGGACCTGTGCCGCTTCCTGTGTGAGGCAGGGTCGTACTCTGCGGATGTTGTAGAGCATGAACCTACAGGAACGGGCCACCGCCTTGATGTTAGTTGAGAACGACAGGGTGTTGTCCAGGATCACGCCAAGGTTCTTAGCGCTCTGGGAGGAGGACACAATGGAGTTGTCAACCGTGATGGCGAGATCATGGAACGGGCAGTCCTTCCCCGGGAGGAAGAGCAGCTCCGTCTTGCCGAAATTCAGCTTGAGGTGGTGATCCGTCATCCACACTGATATGTCTGCCAGACATGCAGAGATGCGATTCGCCACCTGGTCATCAGAAGGGGGAAAGGAGAAGATTAATTGTGTGTCGTCTGCATAGCAATGATAGGAGAGACCATGTGAGGTTATGACAGAGCCAAGTGACTTGGTGTATAGCGAGAATAGGGGAGGGCCTAGAACAGAGCCCTGGGGGACACCAGTGGTGAGAGCGCATGGTGAGGAGACAGATTCTCGCCACTCCACCTGGTAGGAGCGACCTGTCAGGTAGGACGCAATCCAAGCGTGGGCCACGCCGGAGATGCCCAACTCGGAGAGGGTGGAGAGGAGGATCTGATGGTTCACAGTATCGAAGGCAGCCGATAGGTCTAGAAGGATGAGAGCAGAGGAGAGAGAGTTAGCTTTAGCGGTGCGGAGCGCCTCCGTGATACAGAGAAGAGCAGTCTCAGTTGAATGACTAGTCTTGAAACCTGACTGATTTGGATCAAGAAGGTCATTCTGAGAGTGATAGCGGGAGAGCTGACCAAGGACGGCACGTTCAAGAGTTTTGGAGAGAAAAGAAAGAAGGGATACTGGTCTGTAGTTGTTGACATCGGAGGGATCGAGTGTAGGTTTTTTCAGAAGGGGTGCAACTCTCGCTCTCTTGAAGACGGAAGGGACGTAGCCAGCGGTCAGGGATAAGTTGATGAGCGAGGTGAGGTAAGGGAGAAGGTCTCCGGAAATGGTCTGGAGAAGAGAGGAGGGGATAGGGTCAAGCGGGCAGGTTGTTGGGCGGCCGGCCGTCACAAGCCGCGAGATTTCATCTGGAGAGAGAGGGGAGAAAGAGGTCAGAGCACAGGGTAGGTTAACAATATAACTTAACAACTACGTTAACAATATAACTTGAGGAACGGCAAGAAGTCGTATACCAGTTAATACTATAGCGAGTTGGTTCGTTTACTAACGTTAGCTTATCCGATGTTGTAACGTTCCTGTTAGCTAGTTGTCTGACTTCATTACCCAGCTAATTCTCACACCATAAACTAAATTATTTGATCAGCCAAGTTGGATAGTGTTGCTCAATATTTCTCTGGCTAGCTAACGCGGAGAATTCGATCCAACGAGCAAGATACTTGGTGCTGAAATACTTGGATATTTCAGCACCATGGACAACAGTGAAATCGGCAAAGCGAGATCTGTCATTCAGCACCACATGACAGTAGACAGCAGCCATCTCATGTGAAGTTGGCACTGGGGAAATCCCATCTAATGAGAAAGGAGGCCAAGGAGGCAAAAAGACTGAATGAAAAGACTCCCACAGAAATTCTATGCTAAACTGTTTCTGCCACATTCATTTCAAATGTTACATCTTTCGATTTGTAAATAATAGGGAATACATTTGCAAATAATTTCAACTGATTAATCAAACTACACTGTTTAGCTTGTGTGTCTGTGCATCATACCTACAACTGTAAGCAATTCCGTTCTCAAATGTCTGTTTAATGTGAGAAACAAAATGAAAAACAACTGTTAGACTATTACAATGCGGACTGTCATGCATTTTTATATTACCAACAAGACAACGAAGTGATGGTCTATACGCGACATGGAGACATTTGTAGTATACTTCCCCCACCCAGCAAAAGCTCCCACGCTGAGCGATATTTTTTTACTAAACTATTATGCATATAATCCAAGTCATACGTTTAGTGTCATTGATACTCTTATTTTTAACCAATTAGCGTTGCAAGTGTACCTTATCTCAATTCAGAGCTCGGAAATATTGGAATAACGTGCTTAAGAGGACTGACACAACAGGGGAATACAACAATCACATTTTCAATTGACAATCATTGCTTTAAATAGTTACGGTTAATAGATGTGTATAGGCATTGGTAAACAATTAATTTCACTTGTAAACCAAGGTTGTATTAGTAGGTCTAAGCAACATGCAGCTGGATACCTGCGTAATGAATCGAAAACAGGTTCCAATCCTCATATATACACATTATGACGAAATAAAGAGCTTAATCTTTCAGCTTTGTGCTGTCACCAAGTGGGGACTAATGTTCATTACAACAATAGTTAGAATCGTCATCACAATAATAATGCCAATACAGGAAAACAACAACACCAACTCCTTAAAACAACAGTTGTTGAGACAAATAAACTTTCACTTAGCAGATGGTTATTGTTAAAAGTAGTGCTGCACTCGACAAATGTCATTTGAGATGCCCCTATTGAAAATGGATAGAGCTGGGTCGACGAACTCGGAACGCACCACAGGAACCACCGCAAGCCAATCACTATGGAGATAACCATGGAACTCTCCAGCAGTGTCCTCTTAGATGGAACATCTCCTGGGAATCTTGAGTAGTTCTAAACAGAGTGCAGCTGCAACCAAACTCACCAAGTCTGTTTTACCCTGCTTACAGAGCCCCATGGCTGGGTGTTTTTTAAGCTCCACATCCTCAGCTGACTCCTGGTCTCCCTGAAGCTTCCTCTTGATCATCAGGACGACAAGGCCCAGTAGCACGTAAGCACATGCATCCAGAGCCAGCACCACACCTAAGAGTGAAAGAGAGACTCCAATTGGACTCCAGACTCCAGCCTGGTCTCATTGACTAGATGTTACATAGAAAATGTCAATCTGGGGACCGAGACACTACGGTTTCGTATTATATGTTACGTTTGGTATGGATATGTAAGACAGATAGTTACTTAAGATAAAAATGAAAGAAGGGTGGTTCGTCAGGGTGGATGGGTTGGCATATAACACGAATGTCTAGCAACCCAAAGGTTGCGAGTTCCTATCTGATCACGGCCAACTTGAGAATTTTAACTAACTAGAAACTTTTTTAACTACTTACTAATTTTTAGCTAATTTTTCAAATACTTAGCATGTTAGCTAATCCCTTCCCCAAACACTAACCTTAACCCTTTTAGCTAATCCTTCCCCTAACCCTAACCTTTACCCTGTAACCTAACTCCTAAACGTAACCCTACACCCTCACCTAACTAATGTTAGCCAACTATCTAAAGTTAGCCACCTAGCAAGAATTCTTATCATACGTTTCACAAATTTGTAACATGTTGTATGTTTTGCAAATTCATAACATACAGTATAATAAGAATTGTAATTCGTAACATATTGTAAAAAATGGGTGATAGACATTCACAAATGAATACATACCATATCATATCAAATGTGGTGTCTCTGATATACATACAGAATATTACAAAATGCTCTGAGACCAGGTTGCACTAGCACCTCCCCGGCTGGTAAGAAGGCAACCTCTGAGTTACATTCAATGATACATTATTGACACACACTAATGAAATGGACATGGTAAGGTAGTGGTTCAGTAACGGACAGAAAACAGGGGTGATGAATATACACAATAACTGATAGCACAAGTAGAGCAACAACACTGTTAACAAAGGAAGGACTGTATAAGTGGCATGGCTACCTGCAGAGTATTACACAACAAAGTAAACACAGAGAAGTAACTTACAAGAGGCAACAGAAGTAACTATAAAGAACAACAATCAAGAATGTGCACGCACACTATACCACGAGTCCAGTTGATGGGCAAATCAAATCAAATTTTATTTGTCACATACACATGGTTAGCAGATGTTAATGCGAGTGTAGCGAAATGCTTGTGCTTCTAGTTCCGACAATGCAGTGATAACCAACAAGTAATCTAACTAACAATTCCAAAACTACTGTCTTATACACAGTGTAAGGGGATAAGGAATATGTACATAAGGATATATGAATGAGTGATGGTACAGAGCAGCATACAGTAGATGGTATCGAGTACAGTATATACATATGAGATGAGTGTGTAGACAAAGTAAACAAAGTGGCATAGTTAAAGTGGCTAGTGATACATGTATTACATAAGGATGCAGTCGATGATGTAGTGTACAGTATATACATATGCATATGAGATGAATAATGTAGGGTAAGTAACATTATATAAGGTAGCATTGTTTAAAGTGGCTAGTGATATATTTACATCATTTCCCATCAATTCCCATTATTAAAGTGGCTGGAGTTGGGTCAGTGTCAATGACAGTGTGTTGGCAGCAGCCACTCAATGTTAGTGGTGGCTGTTTAACAGTCTGATGGCCTTGAGATAGAAGCTGTTATTCAGTCTCTCGGTCCCAGCTTTGATGCACCTGTACTAACCTCGCCTTCTGGATGATAGCGGGGTGAACAGGCAGTGGTTCGGGTGGTTGATGTCCTTGATGATCTTTATGTCCTTCCTGTAACATCGAGTGGTGTAGGTGTCCTGGAGGGCAGGTAGTTTGCCCCCGGTGATGCGTTGTGCAGTCCTCACTACCCTCTGGAGAGCCTTATGGTTGAGGGCAGAGCAGTTGCCGTACCAGGCGGTGATACTGCTATGCAGTTGAGTGAGGACCCAAAAGCGGTTTAACAGAAACAGAGTCTTTTAATGTCCAAACACAGGGAAGACATATATCCTCTTCAGATGTAACGATTGACAAAATAGACAACCCGCAGAGAGGGCGACAAATAAATCACAAAGTCCTCTGATCTTTACAGGAGAGTCCCCTTCTAGCAGCAGAGAAGAATAGCAGGGTTAGCGGCAACAGACTGCTGGTCTCTCCGGGTAGGCGCGGGTTGTAGAGGACAGAGGTACCTGATCACACGTAGCATCTGATGAAGAGGCAGATTACGACAGGACGGGACAAGGGTGAAGCAAACGAGAATCTGACAAAGACAGAAGCAGAAACAGAGAGAGAAATAGAGACCTAATCAGAGGGAAAAAAGGGAACAGGTGGGAGAGAGTAAATGAGGTCGTTAGAGGAGATGAGGAACAGCTGGGGGAAGGAAAGGAAGAGAAGGTAACCTAATACGACCAGCAGGGGGAAACGAAGTGAAGAGAAAGAACAGGAACAAGACATAACATGACAATACATGACAGATACAGCCCACCAGGATGCTCTCGATTGTGCATCTGTAGAAGTTTGTGAGTGCTTTTGGTGACAAGCCGAATTTCTTCAGCCTCCTGAGGTTGAAGAGGCGCTGCTGCGCCTTTTTCACGACGCTGTCAGTGTGAGTGGACCAATTCAGTTTGTCTGTGATGTGTATGCCGAGGAACTTAAAACTTGCTACCCTCTCCACTACTGTTCCATCTATGTGGATAGGGGGGGGTGTTCCCTCTGCTGTTTCCTGAAGTCCACAATCATCTCCTTAGTTTTGTTGACGTTGAGTGTGAGGTTATTTTCCTGACACCACACTCCGAGGGCCCTCACCTCCTCCCTGTAGGCCGTCTCGTCGTTGTTGGTAATCAAGCCTACCACTGTTGTGTCGTCCGCAAACTTGATGATTGATTTGGAGGCGTGCGTGGCCACGCAGTCGTGGGTGAACAGGGAGTACAGGCAGAGATAGAGAGGTTGATCTCTGTCTCTGCTTGAGGGAGACTGGGAGGAGATGCAGGAGTTGGGGATCTGGGACACAAGCTGACTGCCTGTGATTTGCTGACCCCCTGGCGACCATGACTCCTAGCAACTAATCAGTGGACAGGCGTGAAGGGACAGTTTACGACACCGCTGGCCTGCTTAGCTACAAACAGATTTTTCCTGCAATCTAGAGCCGTAATCATTATGCTTAATTGATTTTTCTGACATGCCTGGTAAGTATGCAGGCCATTTCAGGTTTCAGGATTTCTGTACAGATCCTTGCAGGCCGTGGATTATCATGCTGAAACATGAGGTGATGGCGGCGGATGAGTGGCATGACAATTGTCCTCGGGGTCTCGTCACAGTATCTCTGTGCATTCAAATTGTTATTGATAGAATGCAATTGTGTTCCCTGTCCATGGCTTATGCCAGCCCATACCATAACCCAACTGCCACCATGGGGCATTCTATTCACAACGTTGACATCAGCAAATCGCTCGTCCACACATTGCCTTACATGTGGTCTGCAGTTGTGAGGCCAGTTGGACGTACTGCCAAATTCTCTAAAGCCGCCTCGGCTTATGGTAGAGAAATTAACATTAAATTCTCTGGCAACAGTCATTTGCATTCTCCCTCAAAACTTGAAACATCTGTGGCATTGTGTTGTGTGACAAAACTGCACATTTTAGAGAGGCCTTTTATTGTCCCCCAGCACAAGGTGCACCTATGTAATGATCATGCTGTTTAAACAAATCCAAATATATTTTATATTTGATATTCTTCAAAGTAGCCACCCTTTGCCTTGGTGACAGCTTTGCACAGTCTTGGCATTCTCTCAACCAGCTTCATGAGGTAGTCACCTGGAATGAATTTCAATGTACAGGTGTGCTTTGTTAAAAGTTAATTTGTGGAATTTCTTTCCTTCTTAATGCGTTTGAGCCAATCAGTTGTGTTGTGACGAGGTAGGGGTGGTATACAGAAGATAGCCCTATTTGGTAAAAGACCAAGTCCATATTTTGGCAAGAACAGCTCAAATAAGCAACGAGAAACGGCAGTCTGTCATTACTTTAACCTTTGTTTGGTTGCTACATGATTCCATATGTGTTATTTCATAGTTTTGATGTCTTCACTATTATTGTACAATGTTAAAAATAGTAAAAATAAAGAAAAACCCTTGAAAGAGTAGATGTGACCAAACATTTGACTGGTTATGTATATATTGTATATTGCAAATATGGTACAATCAAAGTGTGCAAAGCTCTTAGAGACTTACCCAGAAAGACTCAAATCAAATCAAATCAGATCAAATTTTATTCAAAGCTTTAATTGCTGCCAAAGGTGATTCTAACATGTATTGTGAAAACATGTAAATCATTTTCAGTACATTTGCAAAAATGTCAAACATGTTTTCAATTTGTCATTATGGTGTATTGTGTGTAGCAGGAAAGGATAAACAATTATAATTTCATCCATTTTGAATTCGGGCTGAAAGAAAACAAAATGTGGAATAAGTTAAGCGGTATGAACACTTTCTGAAGGCACTGTATATCTACAAGAACAATATAAATGAGTGACTCTTTGAAAGGGAGTCATATAAACATGGCCTTATTGTTTTCTTCTTCACAGCTAACATGCTATATTGGGCATCGTTTCTCAGACCAAATCTCCATTCTGGCTTAAACAAAGCAATCTGATCATGCTCCAGTCAAATTCACACTATAGGGAATGGCACAAAATGGCTTCTGTAAAGCACCTATACATTGTCCAATCAACATCCACACATTGATTTCATTCTTCGCATCTTTATTAAAACAAACACACTTGTGCAATGTTCAAAAGTGTGTGAGAGATTACCATTAACGTGTGTGTATGTGTGGGGTTAAATTTGGCTGGTCATACATTTGCAAATAGCCGAGATTGGATATTTCAGCACAATGGACAGCAGCGAAATCGGAAACGCGAGATCTGTCATTCAGCACCACATGGCAGTAGACAGCGGCCATCTCATGTGAAGTTGGCACTGGGAAAATCCCACGTAATGGGAAACGAGGCTTAGGAGGCAAAAAGACTGAAGGAGAAGAATCCCACAGGAACCTTATGCTAAACTGTTCTGCCACATTCATTTCAAATGTTACATATTTCGATCTGCAAATAATATAAACTGACTTTTCAAACTACACTGTACAGCTTTAGTGTGTCTGTGCATCATAGGTACAACTGCACAAAATTCCCTTCTCAAATATCTGTTTGTGAGAAACAATAAGAAAAACAACTGTTAGACTTTTACAATGCGCACTGTCATGCATTTTTATATTACCAACAAGACAACGAAGTGATGGTCTATACGCGCCATGGAGACTTATAACGGATGCTTCCCACCCAGCAAAAGTTCCCACGCTGAGCGATTTTGTTAACTACACTATTATGCATATAATTCAAGAAAAAAGTTTATTGGCATTCATACTCTTATTTTTACCCGATTAGCTTTGCAAAATTGTACCTTATGTCAATTCATAGCTCAGAAATATTGGAATAACGTGCTTAAGAGGACTCTGACACTAGGCGCACAACAAGATAACACAACAACCACATTTTCAATTGACAATCATTGCTTTAAATAGATATGGTTAATAGATTTGTATAGGCATTGGTAAACAATTAATTTCACTTGTAAACCAAGGTTGGATTAGTAGGTCTAAGCAACATGTAGCTGGATACCCGCGTAATGAATCGAAACAGGTTCCAATCCTCATATATACCCATTATGACAAAATAAAGAGCTTAATCTTTCAAGACATAAAGACATAGAAGCATACCATTTACATTTACATTTAAGTCATTTAGCAGACGCTCTTATCCAGAGCGACTTACAAATTGGTGCATTCACCTTATGACATCCAGTGGAACAGCCACTTTACAATAGTGCATCTAAATCTTTTAAGGGGGGAAAGGGGGGGTGAGAAGGATTACTTTATCCTATCCTAGGTATTCCTTAAAGAGGTGGGGTTTCAGGTGTCTCCGGAAAGGTGGTGATTGACTCCGCTGTCCTGGCTTCGTGAGGGAGTTTGTTCCACCATTGGGGGGCCAGAGCAGCGAACAGTTTTGACTGGGCTGAGCGGGAACTGTACTTCCTCAGTGGTAGGGAGGCGAGCAGGCCAAAGGTGGATGAACGCAGTGCCCTTGTTTGGGTGTAGGGCCTGATCAGAGCCTGGAGGTACTGAGGTGCCGTTCCCCTCACAGCTCCGTAGGCAAGCACCATGGTCTTGTAGCGGATGCGAGCTTCAACTGGAAGCCAGTGGAGAGAGCGGAGGAGCGGGGTGACGTGAGAGAACATGGGAAGGTTGAACACCAGACGGGCTGCGGCGTTCTATACAGTGAATGAAGGGTGGAAAATAGGAGGAGAAAGGATCTCCTGAGGTTGCAGTAATGGTAGGATTGCCTGCAGGAACAATGTCTTTGTCAGGCAGGAGTATATGTGTATCAGATCAGATGTGGACAACCTTGAGCAAGGCTATGTTACAGAAACACAGTCACTGAATGTGCATGCACACACACACACACACGCACACACACACACAATGGTTTCCGTCAATAAAAAAAATCCCGCTGCAAAAGTTAATTAATTAATTGATGGAAATACCAGTCGATGGAAATAAATTTGACCGTCATGTTTATCGGTCGATAGGAACATTTGCATAATTTAAATGAATTTGGCCTGGTTGTATTTTTGTTAGTCGTCATGCATCTTATTTATCTAACAACTACACGTGCACAGCATACAGACTATTTGAGTGGGATTTCAACTGTTGCTTCTCAGCTGGTTGCAGCTGGAGTAAAACATGTGCTTTAACTTTTTGGTGACGGGGCAGTATTTTCACGTCCGGATGAAATGCATGCCCAAATTCAACTGCCTGCTACTCATCCCCAGAAGATAAGATATGCATATTATTAGATTTGGATAGAAAACACTCTGAAGTTTCTAAAACTGTTTGAATCATGTCTGTGAGTATAACAGAACTTAGAGGACAAACCATTCAGATTTGTTCTTTTTTAGGTCACTCTTTTCAATGGGTTTTCATTGGGAATCCAGATTTCTAAGGGACCTTCTTGCAGTTCCTATCACTTCCACTGGATGCCAGTCTTCAGAAATTGGTTGAGGTTAGTCCTTTGTGTAATGAAGAAGTAGCCCTGTTCAGAAAGAGGGTCACTTGTAGTCTACTGTTAGATAGAGCTGTGACCAGAAAGCTAGCTACAGTTTGTTTTCTTCCTGTATTGAACACAGATCATCCAGTCTTCAATTTTATCGATTATTTACATTTAAAAAAAACTAAAGTTGTATTACAAAAGTAGTTTGAAATGTTTTGGCAAAGTTTACAGGTAACTTTTATTTTGTAGTCACATTGCGCAAGTTGGAACCGGTATTTTTCTGGATCAAATGCGCCAAATAAATGGACATTTTGGATATATATATATAGACGGAATTAACCGAACAAAAAGGACCATTTGTGATGTTTATGGGACATATTGGCATGCCAACAAAAGAAGCTCGTCAAAGGTAAGGCATGAATTATATTTTTTATTTCTGCGTTTTGTGTCTCGCCTGCAGGGTTGAAACATGCTTTTCTCTCTTTGTTTACGGAGGTGCTATCCTCAGATAATAGCATCGTTTGCTTTCGTCGAAAAGCCTTTTTGAAATCTGACATGTTGGCTGGATTCACAACAAGTGTAGCTTTAATTTGCTATCTTGCATGTGTGATTTAATGAAAGTTTGATTTTTATAGTAATTTATTTGAATTTGGCACTCTGCATTTTCCCTGGTTAAGAAGACCATTCATTCACTGAGCAACGATTCTAAATGCAATCGCGTGTTACAAACGGTTTTGGTGAACGACAAAAATAGCCACTATTTTTATTTCTCATATGGTAATTGAAGTGTTCCTCCCCATTCAAGTGCAGGCAACAGGCTGTCAGCGCATCACCCACCACTTTACAACGTGAGCTGCAGGCAGTATGCATTTTGAAAATATACTTAATTGTTTGAAACCTGTATGTTTTACCTCATATCATGAGGTATGCCTCACCTTGGTTCAAAGCCTATAGGCAAAATCTGACCATGGAAACGTGGAGACAATTACTTTAAAGACTTCATAGGCTGCGGGTAAGTTCAAAGTTTGGCTAAGCTTACAATTTATCTTACCATTTCTACTGTTTTGGGTGCCATTTATGATTTTCATATGTGCAACAGTTTACTGTGAGAAACTATAGTTTTAATATATTATCATTCACAATGGATGTAAAAAAATAAATAAAAATAAACATCTTTCAACATTTCTGAGCAGTTGGCTAGGTACTTTGTTCTATGCGTGCTCAGGCTCACTTCAGCATTATCAGGTCAGAGAAACCAGACCCATGCTCTATGTTCACATGGAGCACTCCAAACAGAAGACAATGAACAAATTTACAAAACTTCATAGATGGTTACTCTGCAAACGACGTTTCCACTCTGAGAATGGTAAATGACTAATTAATACATGCATTCAAATAAATTAAAATGTAACCAAATGACAGGGGTTAATGGTACATTTACTACTGGTGACATACGTAATGGGGAATTGATTTTCTTTTAAATAATAAAAGGGCAAACAATTCACACAAGGAAACATGAAATGGCAGGAGACAGCTGAGCCATTCTGGAGAGAGACTCGTCTACAGTGCATTCGGAAAGTATTCAGACCACTTGACTTTCTCCACATTCTGCTACGTTCCAGCCTTATTCTGAAATGGATCGAGTCTTTTCAATCAATACCCCAAAAACGGATGTTTAGACATTTTTGCAAATGTATAAACAATTTAAAAAACAAAAATACCTTATTTACATAAGTACTCAGACCCTTTGCTATGAGACTTGAAATTGACCACAGGTGCATCCTGTTTCCATTGATCATCCTTGAGATGTTTCTACAACTTGATTGGAGTCCACCTGTAGTAAATTAAATTGATTGGACATGATTTGGAAAGGCACACGCCCGTCTATATAAGGTCCCACAGTTGACAGTGCATGTCAGAGCAAAAACCAAGCCATGAGGTTGAAGGAATTGTCCGTAGAGTTCCGAGACAGGATTGTGTCGAGGCACAGATCTGAGGAAGGGTACCGAAACATTTCTGCAGCATTGAATGTTCCCAACAACACAGTGGCCTCCATTCTTAAATGGAAAAAGTTTGGAACAACCAAGACTCTTCCTAGAGCTGTCCGCCCAGCCAAACTGAGTAATCGGGGGAGAAGGGCCTTGGTCAGGGTGGTGACCAAGAACCGGATGGTCACTCTGACAGAGCTCCAGAGTTCCTTTGTGGAGATGGGAGAACCTTCCAGAAAGCCAACTATCTCTGAAGCACTCTGCCAATCAGGCCTTTATGGTAGAGTGGCCAGACAAAGCCACTCTTCAGTAAAAAGACTCATGACTGCCCTCTTGGAGTTTGCCAAAAGGCACCTAAAGACTCTCAGACCATGAGAAATAAGTTTGTCTGGTCTGATGAAACCAAGATTAAACTCTTTGGCCTGAATGCCAAGCGTCAAGTCTGGAGGAAACCTGGCACTATCCCTACTGTGGGGATATTATTCAGCAGCAGGGACTATGAGACTAGTCAGGAGAGGGAAACCAAAGTACATAGAGATCCTTGATGAAAACCTGCTCCAGAGCACCCAGGACCTCAAGACTGGGGCAAAGGTGTAATGTCAATGGTGCTTCAACAAAGTACTGAATAAAGGGTCTGAAAACTTAAGCAAATGTAATATTTCTGATTTTATTTTTAAGAAATTTGCAAAAATGTCTAAAACCTATTATTGATTTGGCATTATGGGGTATTGTGTGTATATTTTAGAATAACATAAAATGCTGTAACATAACAGAATGTGGAAAAAGTCAAGGGGTCTGAATACTTTCCGAATGCACTGCATACCTGCGAAACACCCCTCCCCTTCTTCATTTCTCAACATTTGAAATTATACTCAAGACACAGAAATATATTTACATTTAAGTCATTTAGCAGACGCTCTTATCCAGAGCGACTTATATATCCAAATAATACCCATTTATAAAGGTTCTACACATTCCATTTCTCCATAGCAATAGAATGTAAACATTCTATTTTGTGCCAAGCATTGCCTACAACTCATTTCTAAGTGCAGCATATTGGACGACTCCACAGTAATTGATCATTCGCGACTTTAACTTATTCCTGTTATCTCTAGAGCATCTCGTATATCTATAGCGCTGCATTTCTTCACCATCTTACCATGGATAGGGTTTGGTGCATTCCGGAGTTCACTTATGGTCCCACAAAGGTAATCTTTGGAGATATTCATTTAAGCATACTATAAATACCTGTGCACAATGTGCATAACAAAGCATCATTATTGTCATTCTCTTCAAAGGAATTTTGCAGAAGCAGCCTTTATTTCCAGACTCTGCAGGCCTGCTGGGAGGAAACATATTACAATAAACAGGTAAGATTCATCCCCCAAAAAACATAAACAACAGAAAGAGAGTTGTATTTCAAGACAGTTTAGAGAAGATGGTCATAAGAGTTCTTAATAACACTCGCAAATTGTGATGCATGAACAGTTGTGAAATGTTGTGAGAGGCCCTTCAGAATGCACATGATATGGTATTTCACACCTTACCTCATCTTGCAGAAGAAGCTCATGGTCCACTATCTGCTGCTCCAGAGTCAAGGCCAGGTCCCGCACCATGTCACCACGGAGCACATGAGCGACTGGCTGGTGTCTCAGGGCAAAAAATCCCTTAGGGAGAGGTGAGTACCACTTCATCATTCACCTTCACTGCCATTCCCTGTCACCAGCAGCACTCCAAGAGGTGTGGGTAAAATAAACAACAGAAAAATCAGAAGCCAGGAAAGTTGAATTGCTCTGTGTCTTATTTGAAGGGTGTGGAAGGAAACCCTGGAGGAGGGGAATGACCTCGCTCGGCTGGTAAGGCAATGAGAGTTAGACACATACTACAAGTCAGTGAGCTCTTTACTAGCCTTTCAACAACTGGTTAGTACAGCAGAATAGATATGCTGTGAAATTTCACTAATCAGACTTCCTGTTTTTTACGGCAGACATGGGAAGTCAACACTTGCCTAAAAATGATAGACATAGAGCACGAGGCTGTCTGCAAGCTCCGCCGCTCCTTGCACTCCACCTCGCCAGCTGACATGTGAGTTCCATGTACTGCCCTGCATATGACTTGATCCATTTATCTACACATCTGTAACAGTGTTCTCTGTGAGCACATTGCACATCGTTTAGCTTTGTCTTCTCCTTTTTATTGATTTCAGCGACCCTAAGGTCCACAGCATCGTGGAAAGAGCTGTAAGGAGCATTATGGGCGAGCTGTCCAATGAGTCCCGTAGCAACCTGCTCAGCCCATCCCAGGTGGTTGTGGAGGTGGTGCCAAGGCTCCTCCTGGCCCTGTGGATTCAGCCAAAGGAAGGCCATTCAGGGCACCCAATCCTAGTAAGCGGGATGGCCGTGGGCATGGTGGCGGCCGTAGTGGAGAAGCTCTCCAGCATGTTAAAGGCCCCTTCCCCTCAAATCCCTTTCTCCCGCGCTGCGGCTTTTGAATCTGTGTTGTCAACCCTCGGGAGAATCAGTCAGTCCTTCTCCACGGATGACCTCCAGAGCCCATTTTATATGAGATCTGTCTGTGCCTTTGTGTCTGACGAGGTACAGAGCTGCTTCCAGCACCCTGCAGCCACCTTTCCAGTCCTCCCTGTCGTCGCTGCGGCCATCTCCACCGCACCTCCAGACATCTTATCAGGTGAGTAGCAATGATAGAGAGCACTCTGACAGATGCCTGTTGTGATGACATCTCGGTGACATGTACTAGTAGAGCTCATCAGGATTGTTGTTGTCACTGCTAACACAGAGGCAGACCCGGCTTCTCCCCACATAGAGGTTGTGAATATCAACGCAAACACAGAGGCAGACCAGGCCTCTTCCCACCTTGAGGTTGTGGACATCGGCCCTAAAACAGAGGCAGACAGATCTTGTTCCCACTTGGAGGTTGTGGAAATCACCCCTAAGACAGAAGCAGACCCGGCTAATTCACACCTGGAGGTTGTGAACATCACCCTTAACAGAGAGGCAGATCCGGCTTCTTTCCACCGAAATGTTGTGGACATCACCCCTAATAGAGAGGCAGAGCCCATCTCTTCCCTCTTGGAGGTTGTGGATGTCACACCTGAAGAAAGGACTCTCAAGATGGCCGTCTTCGTCCCTCTGCCAAATGACATCCAAGCAGGTGAGTAACACTGACAGGTGCCGTTTGTCATGACATCTTAGTAGAACCTTTCAACTGGCCAGTGTTTAGAACCTACAGTTTGCATTTGTTTACATTCTGTCCCTCTTTTCTCCCTTTCCAGAGGATGTTGCTGTGGTCATCCCAGATGTCACCCCACACGTCACCAAGGATGTGACACTGGATGTTCCATGCAGAGCTGCATGCAAAGGGAAAGTCCGGCAATTTTTTTTCAGGCTTTGGAGGGCAGTGTGCTGCTGCGCCTGCCACAAGGAAGAGGAGGAACAATATTAGTTATTCATCAGACCTTCAGAAATGGGATTGAACCATAGACCATTAAATTATTTGCATTATAATAATTGGATTCAATTCTGCTTTTCCTGTTTACTGCTGAATTTCAGAACATTTCTATAAACTTTCACTTTGCAAGTGTGGAGTAGGTTGTGTAAATAAGTGGGAAACATTCCAATTTTAATGCTTTTAATAATTTACTTACTAAACGTTAACAAAACAAAAAAAGTAGTATTTGACGACAAAAAAAACGGAGGGAGCTCAACCAACGTGGAGTTGAGATGCAACCAAAACCTTTAATCATCATAGAAAACGAAAAAGCGCAACTCTTGCGCACTATAATAAATGCATTGTTTTATTCAAGCAAGGTTAAAAGATGAACATTTTGACCTAATCTATGACAATATGCAAGTTGAGTTTGCCCAGGAAAAGGGTGACCCAGTATCACCCTGGTTCTTGAGGGTTGCAGACAGTGAAAGGATATCATTAAGTAAATGGGACTTTTCAAATCTTGAATAAAAATATTTAATGAACATAAATTTAAATACAACTGACTTGAGGATCAGAGCAGGCTGGCTGACTGGCTAGCCCTGAAAGCCTGCCTCTAATACTGTGTGGTTCATCTCATCCAAGAGGTTGTGTGGGTTGTCTTTCTCTGTGGGTGTGAATCACTATGACCTCTCCCTCAGCCTGCCCGTTGGCCTGATCAGAAGGCTTGTCATCTCTTTCCTTGCTCACATGAGCAGGAGGAATGGCATCTGGGGTAACCTCCTCTAACACCTCTTCTTTCTGTCTGTGTTTGACTGAGGTCACTCGTTCTCTCTCCCTGGGTGTTGGATAGTTCCTCCTCCTGTGTCTTTGTGAGCTTGGAGGGAGTTATCCTGTTCTGGCTACATCTTTAGGGGTGTGCACCTTAAATCTCTTTCAGTTTGTTGTGGGGTACAGTTGTTTTGGGGAGAGTCTTCAGCAATGAGTGTGGGGGCTGTCCCCCTCACTCCTAAACGGAATGACTGTGATGATGAAAAAGTAGGAGGAGCCACCGAGACATGTGATGAGGGCAAGGAAGATCACAACACTGCTGCTCATTCATATTCAAACACACCTCAGAGTACACACACAAACATGGACGCACACACACATTGGTGCGCGCCACCCCCCCACACACACAATGAACTTACCTGTACATATCAGAATCATACATTCAACTTCCACCTCTTCCCCCACATTTCTTTATCCCCACCTCAAAGATGTTGAGTCAATACCAGATGCTGGAAAGGTGCTGGAATGCAGGTGCAGAAGGGTCTAGTATGTAATGATGTGATACCATGCGTACCCCATATCCTGTGTTTGTGTTGATGTTTATTTTAATTTTATTGTGGTTTTATTTAAACAGGGAGTCACATTGACATTAAAACATCTATTTTACAAGAGTGTCCTGTAAAACTTGAAGTCATATTGAATAACTACCAGAGATAACCTTCTCTACTTAGGAATTGCACACCATATTTGTTCCACATATCAAAATAATAGTTTATTGCCAATCAGCAATTACTTACTTATTCCTCTTCATCCCAGGTGGGAGATAAGGCCCCAACAAGGTACCAGGTAATGGTTGAAAATAACTTATTTCAGTGCCATTGAGTTACACTGAGTGTACAAAACATTAAGAACACCTGCTCTTTCCATGACATATGCTGACCAGGTGAAAGCTATAATCCCTTACAGATGTTACTTGTTATTGTAAGGCAGTTGAGAAATGGATTGTGTATGTGTGCCATTCAGAGGGTTAATGGGCACGACAAAATAGTTACGTGCTTTTGAACAGGGCATGGTAGTAGGTGCCAGGGGCACCAGTTTGTGTCAAGAACTACAACGCTGCTGTTTTTATTAACGCTCTAGAGTTTCCCGTGTGCATCAAGAATGTCCACCACTCAAAAGACACAGACAACTTGACACAACTGTGGTTAGCATTGGAGTCAACATGGGCCAGAATCCCTGTGAATGTTTTGTACACTCAGGACATTATTAATAATACGGTGTTCGTTCCGTATCCTGTAAAGCTGGAGCAGACTGCGAGGCAGGGGGAGGTGTAGGTGATGCTGTTGTCTGAGCACACAGGGTCCCACTCCCCAGCCAAGCAGGAGCAGCCTCTGTTACACTCTTGGGGACAGAGAAAATGGTTGGCAAAAATGTTTAAATAAATTGTTGCTGAACTATCATCGACATTGGCACAGTGACAAAACATCCAGGAATCCTGGCTCAGTAACAACCATACTGTATTTTCCCGCAAGAGGGAGCCAAGGCACAATCCCATGTGTGTTTTGGTCTAACTCTCCCTCATATTCCACTGATCAAAACTTTAGTTTTTAAATATAAATGACCCACCAACCAACCAATCAGATGTAATAATTACACGTTGTAGGAATGTTGTAAAACTTAATGTCAAACTGCAGAAGGAGGAGGAGGTAGGCCATTAAGGAGATGAAACACAGCTGGTTCATTGATAGTAGTTCGGTCGTTAGCTAGTTAACATTTCACACAGATTGCCAGGGTCCAGTAAGCAACTACCTTAACAATATAACTTGAGGAACGGCAATTAGTTGTATACCAGTTAATACTAAAACGAGTTGGTTCGTTTACTAACGTTAGCTTATCCGATGTTGTAACGTTCCTGTTTGCTAGTTGTCTGACTTCATTACACAGCTAATTTTCACAGCATAAACTCAATTATTTGATCAGCTAAGTTGGATAATGTTGCTCAACATTTCTCTGGCTAGCTAACGCGGAGAATTTGATCCAGCGAGCAAGATACAATGCTAATAATTCCTGTTCCACCACACCTTCCCCCTTACCTCACCTCAAACTTTCCAAAGGCCATTGTTTTTCGGTTACAGGTCATGAAGTAGCTTCATCACTTTCTCACCCCAGTCTCCGTTGTCAGGCTTCTCACCTACCTCTTCGTTATCGTTCAGGGGACGCGCTGCTGTAACCGGAAAACTGCCTTTCCACACTCTGCTGTCTTTCCAGAGCGAGCGCTGATGCTGTAACTAGCAAGTTGGTTGTCTCTTCTCTCTTCAGTCGCATGCTGCATTCTGTTGTAAATGTGAACGATTGACTGAGCCTTGGATACAGCCAGTATTGCTCCAAATGCGCATCAGTCATTTGCTTACAGCCAGTAGTGGTCCAAAGCTCTCCCTCCCAAACTTTTCTCATCAGCTCTACACTGAATCATGGATGTTACCTATTTTTGATTCACCGAAAGGTGACTAGTTTGCATCCCTGGTATTTGGTCTTTTGACCAATCTGATATGCTCTGAAAAGAAGCTAATGCGAAAATATCTGATGTGATATGTCGAAAGGCCAGTTAATGGATAAAATATCGTAAGTGGGCTGCCTGTCTAAGCACAGCCCTTGTCTCGGTCTCTGACCTAAACCTCAGGCCCAATCCAACCAATAGAGTTTGACTTCACAATGAGAAAGGACCAGAAGGAAACGTGACGGAGAGGCCATAGTTGGTTTATAAAGATAGTAGGTGATTGAGGAACATGTAGCTACATTTTCTAACCAATGAGGAAGTTGGCTCTGGCTGCTGATTGGCCAAACTGCTGTTCCATGAACTTGGCTTTGAACATGAGCAGGCCAATGATTGAGTTGAACTTCTGGTATGACGGTAGGAAACCTGAAACTATAAGAGAAAAACATACAACACGGTTACATTTTCTGGTTTGTGTTATGTGAATGCGTCAAGTCTTTATTCTTTACAGTTAGACGGCCCGGTATAGAATGTAACGCCCCTGTATAGAAATGTCCATCATAAGAGATCGGCACAGGATTATATTTCTATCTCAAATGGGGCCAGGCATTTTTCTTGTCCACATGACTTGAGTGACCCAGAAAAACGTTGGTCTCTAGTCACAAGTTATCTGAACGTCGCCAATGAAAGTCTGACCACCTTTTGCAATTTCAGCGCCATGGTCTGATGTGGGGTGATGTTCCCTGCCCCATCCTGAGTAGGTGGTGCTGGGAGGCAGCTTGCTCTCCTCTCCCTGCCTGACAGGAGCACGATGACAGAGGAGACCAGGGAACCCAGCCACCCGGTCCCCACTCAAGCGGGCATCCTTGGGGTGACGTTCACAGCCTCCGGAAGAGGTGAGACACATCTCTATCATAAACACTGATACACATACCATACGGATAATAGTAATAACATCAAGGGAATCGTTTGACCATTTTTTTTGCGTGGTTTTGAATGGATTTGGATTCAAAATGATTATACATTGCTTAGTAGAAAGGACCCGAACACAGTAATATGTACAGTATGTGATTATCCCAATGTCTACATAGAGTCTGGCACACAACGACCCCAGCAGGAAACCAAACACGGGTCCTAGCAGTGTGACGGTCTGTAGACATGCTGTCAACCATAAGACACACAGTTAAGCCTGCAGCCCTATCTACTCAGTTACATATGTCATGACTCGGGTCGCAAAACTCCTGGAACTTTCTATACATTCCCTTTTTGGTTTTTGCAAAACCTAGTCATGACGTATTTAGAATACATGACACATGCTCATTTTACGGTTAACAAACAAACAAACAAACACACACACACACACACACACACACACACACACACACACACACACACACACACACACACACACACACACACACACACACACACACACACACACACACACACACACACACACACACACACACAGTGGCTTCCACTTTGCTGCGAGTGGAATTAACTCATGTAAAAAACAGCGTTTTCAGCTTTAGCGAAGTCGTCAATGTAGGAGATGCCTAGTGGGGTTACGGGGGTCTCTCCTATCCCCCTCAGAGTGTTCCTCAGGAACACATTAATCCAAATGTGGGAGCTGGATTCCCTCACACAGTCTACAGAGGGAATCATACAGAGACACACAGGTACACAGCATACCTCCTTTATTCAGGATTACACAACTCTTAACATGTATGGCCCCAAAGCATAATCAAACACCTGACCAATTACGCAACACTTTAGTTCTAAATGAACTGAGATGAATTAATCAACAACTGGATAGATTTCTTTATTTCTAAAGTGAAACTATCATCTGTATAGGAGTATCTATACAAGTACAAGTTTAACCAGTAATTAAGTTGTTTTTACCGTCCCATGAAGAAGTGTGGCAGGCCTGTGAGGAAGGATTCTACAGACATGAGGAAACAGCCCGTAGCAATGAGCCTGGGCTGGTGCAGCTTCGCCCCAAAATGGCTGACCACAGCCAGGAACAGCAGGTTACCTGCAAGAAAGCACAACACTACAGTAGTCTGGAAATGCACATTTAAGCTTAGATTTTTTACGAAAAAGAACATATCAGTTTGGATTCCAGACGACCACAACACAGCAGCACATAAAACAATGCTAGGGGTTTGACAGTAAAGTTATGGACAAACTGCCAGTCAATCAATTAATAGGAATAACTATTAAACTGGACAGTATTGAGAACAGACTGATTGAACCACATAAAAATGGACCATACTGTAGTCTGTATGTGGTTTTTACTACATGAATTCTCAAGCAACTCAATGTTATTGTTGAGACCCATCTCAAAGCTGCCATCTTTGAGTCCGATGAGAGAGCTGGACAGGTCAAGGTGTCTCTCTGAGTGATGGCACTCTTCACGTAGTTCCCTGACAGAGCCTTGGAGAAGGAGGCGGACGACAGGACCACGATGTACTGCTGACAAACACATTATTGTCTTTTTGTCTGTATGAATGTGCTTGCCAATGTTTTTTTTTGTCTGTGTGTGTCTGCATGGGAACGACGTGAGTGCATATGTTCACACGTGTCTGTGTGTGTGTAACGGTGTTGCTTCCGTCCCTCTCCTCGCCCCTACCTGGGCTCGAACCAGGGACCCTCTGCACACATCAACAACAGTCACCCATGAAGCACCGTTACCCATCGCTCCACAAAAGCCACGGCCCTTGCAGAGCAAGGGGAACAACGACTTCAAGGTCTCAGAGCGAGTGACGTCACCGATTGAAACGCTATTAGCACGCACCGCGCTAGCCATTTCACACTGGTTACATGTGCATGTGTGGATGCGTGGGCAGACAGAGTGCATGCAAATTCGTGCGTGTGCATTTTAAAGCATCATGAAGAACCTTGAGTGTGGAACATTTGGTGGCGTGCTTGTCAGGGACACACAGTTCCTGTTGGCTGATCAGCTTCGCTCTGTCCTCTGCTGAATCACCCATCCTATCCAGTCAGACACAGGACAGCACACTGCATCTCAGCTGGCTCACCATTATGGAAAAACCATATGAATTTCATATGTGAACATGGGAAGTGTTCCAAAAACATGTTTTCATGTGATCACATGTGACCTTATGTGACGATAATGCGATAACATGTAAAGCAACATGTGATTTCATTAAACGACACAAGTGAAAACGTGATCACTTTGTGTTCCAAAATGTGTTTTCACATGATTTCACATAAAATGTAAGGTGAACATGTGAAATCATGTGGATTTCCTGTAAGGGCAGGCATATAAGATGCATTTTGATGGTATGTTTTCTTTGAGGTTCTTCCATGCTCCTTTAAATCATTCAACAAATAGTTTTATAATGAAGACTAGACTCAACTAAACACCCTTGATTCTTTACACACACATTTGGAGCCTACAGGTCTGTAATTAGCCCCAAACCGAGCATGGTAGCTTATGAATATGAGTAAGAAAATAGTGAATTTATAACTCTTACCTCTGAAGTATGAGAATCCAAAAGTGGCTATTCACAAATACCTCGGCACAGTTACTGTCAGGTACTGGAAATCAAATCCATGTTCTCAGATGACAAAGATGATTCTGACTTCATTTGAACACGGGAAACAATAGGAAACACAGGCCAACACAATGCGCATATGTACATGAGTTAGATGGTGGAAGCAGGGAGCATTAGCTGGACAAAGGCACAAGCACCTTTTCTGTTTTCTGATAATCCCCCCCCCAGATTTAGCCTGGCTAATTCTTTCTCCCCTCCCAATTTGCAACACTCCAATCTGAGTCTCATAATAGCAGAGTCAGAATCAACTCAAAGTACCCCCAAAACACACACACACACACACACACACACACACACACACACACACACACACACACACACACACACACACACACACACACACACACACACACACACACACACACACACACACACACACACACACACACACACTAGGCCAACTGCGTCAGATATATCTGAATGAACCTAACTGGATATATGTTATAGTACCTGACCTGAGTTGAGGCTCCTCTACTGGATATATGTTATAGTACCTGACCTGAGTTGAGGCTCCTCTCTCCTGCTGTGTGTCTCTCACAAACAGCTGAGTCTTTCTCCTCCTCCTCTCAACCTCTCCCCTCCTCTCTACCCCCTGAGCCTGAGCCCCTATTCTGTGAGCTGGTGGCAGTGGAGGTACTGAGGACCGGCGTTACAAAAGCCCTTACACATTTCTATTACACACACACACACACACACACACACACACACACACACACACACACACACACACACACACACACACACACACACACACACACACACACACACACACACACACACACACACACACACACACACACACACACACACACACGCCTACCCAGGAGGGGAGGTGAGGGGAGGGGGTGCTCTGCATTGTTTCCATGGCTGTGAACAAGATGGGCGCGAAAGTAAGACGAGCATTCTATGCCATTTAAAGAAACATTCAAGTCTTAATTCCAATTCGGATCTGGCTCAACCTTTTCCAGTCAGTTATAGAAGCAACTGCTCTATAAGGCAGCAAGGTTTTCAATAAAGAATTTACAAAATGGTAAAAACATCCAATAAAAATACTACATGCAGAGTTTTGCAAGTGCAAAGAAAAACTCAAAATGACGCATGTTGTCACGACTTCTGCCGAAATTGGTCCCTCCCCTTGTTCGGGTGGCGTTCGACGGTCGAAGTCGCCGACTTTCTAGCCATCGCTGATCCTCTTTTCATTTTCCTTTGGTTTTGTCTTGTCTTGTATCGCACCTGGTTTCAATCCCATTCATTACATGTTGTGTATTTAACCCTCTGTTCCCCCTCATTGTCCTTGTCGGTGAATGTTTGTTTGTAAGCATTGTGCAAGTAATGTTCTGGTGTGCGACGGGTTTTGTACCCACTTGTTTTTTGTGTTTTATATTTTGGTTTTCTGAGTTTTTGAGCACTTATTAAACTGCTCCCGTTTATACCAAGTTCGATCACCTGCGCCTGACTTTCCTGCCACCAGCACGCACCCTTACACATGTAGAGCAGAATTGGGCCAATACCCCTCATTATTCGAATTGAAAAAAGCACCCTCAACTCCAAACATTTCATCACACAACCCTACAATGTCAAGAGATGAAACAAGAGAAGAGTCCCCCTCGGCCAGCTATTCGAGGCTCAGATCAATATCCGAAACCAACCCCCCCTTAGGACAGCACTCAGACACATGGAATTGTTATAAGATGGTCATTCTATGGATCATTTAGCTATTTGAATTGGAATTTTAGGACCTCTTTAGGTATTCAAAATATTTGAGAAAAAATAGAATTTGGCCTTTACTAATACAGGCCATAGAAACGCATTGTATAACATATTCATAAATAGCAACAAAAGACAGCTGTAAAATAAATAAGAAGAAACACGGTTTTGAAGTGTTTGTCCTATATCTAGGAAAAATAAGAAAGCGTAGCCTAGTTGTTAGAGCGTTGGACTAGTAACTGGAAGGTTGTGAGTTCAAACCCCCGAGCTGACAAGGTACAAATCTGTCGTTCTGCCCCTGAACAGGCAGTTAACCCACTGTTCCCAGGCCGTCATTGAAAATAAGAATATTTTCTTAACTGACTTGCCTGGTTAAATAAAGGTAAAACATTTTTTAACAAAAATATACACAGTACCAGTCAAAAATTTGAACACACCTACTCATTCAAGGATGTCTTTATTTTTTATTATTTTCTACATTGTGGAATAATAGTGGAGACATCACACTCAATTTATAGATTAAACAAATCTAAATATATTTTATATTTTTCAAAGTAGCCACCCTTTACCTTGATGACAGTTTTGCACACTCTTGGCATTCTCTCAACCAGCTTCATAAGGTAGTCATCTGGAATGCATTTCAATTTACAGGTGTGCCTGTCATGTTTTGTCATTTATTATCTTGTCTTGTCCCTGTGCTTCCCATTCTATTCGTTTCCCTCTGCTGGTCTTATTAGGTTCTTTCCCTCTTTCTATCCCTCTCTCTCCCCCTCCCTCTCTCACTCTCTCGCTCTCTCTTCTCTCTATCGTTCCGTTCCTGCTCCCAGCTGTTCCTATTCCCCTAATCAATCATTTAGTCTTCCCACACCTGTTCCCGATCCTTTCCCCTGATTAGAGTCCCTATTTCTTCCTTTGTGTTCCGTTCCTGTCCTGTCGGTTCCTTGTCTAGAATTCACCGTGCTGTGTTTGTGTATCGCCCTGTCGTGTCGTGTTTTCCTCAGATGCTGCGTGGTGAGCAGGTGTCTGAGTCTGTTTGGTTCAAGTGCCTTCCCGAGGCAACCTGCTGTTCACCTGCTGTTCAAGATCGAGTCTCCAGTTTGTCCTCGTCATTTCGAGTGAAAGTTGTGTTTTTTGTTTGTATTTACTTTACTGGATTAAAGACTCTGTTTTCGCCAAGTCGCTTTTGGGTCCTCTTTCACCTGCATGACAGTGCCTTCTTAAAAGTTAATTTGTGGAATTTCTTTCCTTCTTAATGCATTTGAGACAATCAGTTGTGTTGGTAGGGGGGTATACAGAAGATAGCCCAACTCCATATTATAGCAAGAACAGCTCAAATAAGCAAAGAGGAACGACAGTCCAGCATTACTTTAAGACATAGTTTCAGTCAATACAGAATATTTAAAGAACTTTGAAAGTTTCTTCAAGTGCAGTCGCAAAAAACATCCAGCGCTATGATGAAACTGGCTCTCATGAGGACTGCCACAGGAAAGGAAGACGAAGAGTTACCCCCTGCTGCAGAGGATTAGTTTATCAGAGTTACCAGCCCAAATAAATGCTTCACAGAGTTCAAGTAACAGACAAATCTCAACATCAACTGTTCAGAAGAGACTGTATGAATCAGGCCTTCATGGTGGAATTGCTGCGAAGAAACCACTACTAAAGGACACCAATAAGAAGAAAAGACTTGCTTGGGCCAAGAAATAAGAGCAATGGACATTAGACTGGTGGAACTTTGTCCTTTGGCCTGGAATCCAAATTGGTGATTTTTGGTTCTTTGTGAGATGTGGTGTGGGTGAACGGATGATCTCCGCATGTGTATTTCCTACCGTAAAGCATGGAGGAGGAGGTGTTATGGTGTGGGGATGCTTTGCTGGTGACACGGTCTTTGATTTATTTAGAATTCAAGGCACACTTAACAAACATGGCTACCACAGCATTCTGCAGCGATACGCCATCCCATCTTGTTTGGGCTTAGTGAGACTATTATTTGTTTTTCAACTGGACAATGACCCAACACACCTCCAGGGTGTTTAAGGGCTTTTTGACCCATAAGGAGAGTGATAGAGTGATGCATCAGATGACCTGGCCTGCACAATCCCCCTACCTCAACCAAATTGAAATGGTTTGGGATGAGTTGGACCCATATGTGGGAACTCCTTCAATCCTGTTGGAAAAGCATTCCAGGTGAAGCTGGTTGAGAGAATGCCAAGAGTGTGCAAATCTGTCATCAAGGCAAAGGGTGGCTATTTGAAGAATCTCAAATATAAGATACATTTTGATTTGTTTAACACTTTTTTGGTTACTACATGATTCCATATGTGTTATTTCATAGTTTTGATGTCTTCACTATTATTCTACAATGTAGAAAATAGTTTTAAAAAATAAAGAAAAACCCTTGAATGAGAAGGTGTTCTAAAACGTTTGACCGGTAGCGTATATTTAAAAATAAGGAAACCAATAGCAATATACTAATCTTCTACTCATGGACTAGAAGTCAAATTTCCTCCAAATGAGTTTTTTGGATAATAATAGTCACTAAAGACTTTGAGAAAATAGCGTTGATGTGTTCACAGATGTCCACGCTAATATGCTAAAGTATGCTAAAAAATAATTTTAAAATGTATTTCTAATGGACCATATGACACAATTTTTTAAAATGTATCTGTTATTTTACCAGGTAAGTTGACTGAGAACACGTTCTCATTTACAGCAACGACCTGGGGAATAGTTACAGGGGAGAGGAGGGGGATGAATGAACCAATTGTAAACTGGGGATTATTAGGTGACCATGATGGTCTGAGGGCCAGATTGGGAATTTAGCCAACACACTGGGGTTAACACCCCAACTCTTACGATAAGTGCCATGGGATCTTTAATGACCTCAGAGAGTCAGGACACCCGTTTAATAACTTCCCATCCAAAAGATGGCACCCTACACAGGGCAGTGTCCCAATCACTGCCCTGGGGTATTGGGATATTTTTTTAGAACACAGGAAAGAGTGCCTCCTACTGGCCCTCCAACACCACTTCCAGCTGCATCTGGTCTCCCATCCAGGACCAACTCTGCTTAGCTTCAAAAGCAATCTATGCAGGGTGGTATGCTGCTGGCAATGTATACCTGTGATGCAATGTATACCTGTGATACATGTCTTAACTTAGTTTGAGAAAAGCTAAAGGATTGTTCAAAATATGGCAGGTTCTTAACTGTTAATCTCTAAATGTCCTGTGAGGGCAAAGCTGCTTGCAGGGTGCATTTAATCTGTCAAAGTTGAGTATGACAAAGCAAACGGGGTGGCAACATTTAACAACATTTCTGGTTACAAAACCAGCTGGGCCAAATGTGTCCAACTGGGTGGACCTAACGGACCAGCACCGGACACCAAGCCGCTGGGCCGACCACCGACTGAGTCAGGGGAATGTGTTATGAGCATACTTACCCAGCATGCATGAGGTGTCGGCAGACAGGTTGCCCAGCAAGCAGCTTTGCTCTCACGGGCATTTGAGGGATTAACAGTTAAGAACCAGCCACATTCCTGGGCCCCAATCAAGTGTAAGTGCCCTGTGTGTAGAGACCTTTATGTTGTTTCATGCTTTTGTCAAATGGCTTGGCAGAGACCAATTTGTGTGTCTGAGTTCCAAACTGTAGGTAATAGACGTGACAGTGGGTGATGTTAGGAAGGTACTGCAGATTAAGATAGAGATTGAACATACAGGTTTAACGCTTAGTTGGCTCTGACATTGTTTGTACTACAGTGCATGTGCAGGTCTAATATACCTTCATTCCTTTCCTTTCACAGTACTGTTCAGCAGTTGAATAACAGTGCAAAGCAGCTGTTATACTTTCTGTACTCAGTTCAGCCTACTTGGAGTGGCCATCACAAAGCCCTGACCTCAATCCCATTGAAAATGTGTGGGCAGAACTGAAAAAGCGTGTACGAACAAGGAGGCCTTTACAACTGTCAGGAGGAATGGGCCAAAATTCGCCCAATTTATTGTGGGAAGCTTGTGGAAGGCTATCCAAAACATTTGACCCAAGGTAAACTATTTAAAGGCAATGCTACCAAATACTAATTGAAAACTTCTGACCCACTGGGAATGTGATGAAAGAAATAAAAGCTGAAATAAATCATCTTCTCTACTATTATTCTGACATTTCACATTCTTAAAATAAAGTGGCGATCCGAAGTGACCTAAATAAGGGAATTTTTGCTAGGATTAGATGTCAGGAATTTGGCTAAGGTGTATGTAAACTTCCCACTTCAACTGAGTGCTCTAATATTCTTCACCCATAACAGTCTCAACCCTGTCTAAGCCGAGAGAGGGATTTTTACTAAGCTATATGGAATTGTTTTAAGAAGGTCATACAAAGGATCATTTAGCTTTTTGATTTTGAATTTTAAGACCCCTAGACGTATCAAAAAATAGATGTAAAAAATATTTGATGAAAAAATTGTGTTTTGGATTTACTGCTGTTAGTTCATACAAACACATTGAATAACTGACTCACTACAAGGAACAACAGATAGTCCCGCATAAAAAACTAAAGGAAGTTTATTTTGAAGTGTCTCAGGTATAATATAAATGTATGTATTCAACCTTTTATTTTTGGCACTAAACAGTCTCCATACTGCCATACATTTTCTTCAACGTACCGGGGGACCTTCAGACAAGTCTTGTGAGGCCTGTGGAACAACCGACATGTTTGTCAGAGTCTCATCCTTCCATAGAGGGGTCATAATAGTTTATAGGCCAAACCGTTCGGACAATACAGATGATTTTCTCAGAAGACCGATTATTTGGGGGGGGGGGATGTCTCGTGGTCTGAAAAACTCCGTTCTAGCTCTGTCTCCTTTCACCACATATGTGATTTTTGGGAGGCTGTGAATTGAGAAGCATCCAATGCCAAAACAACCCCAGATATAGCTTGCTTAAACTGGCATATTTGTATGCAGACAAATGTTACATGTAAAGTGTCCAAAAATGTGCACAATTAAAATCATGTGAAAACGTGTTTTTGTTTAAAAAAAAGCACGTTTTCAGACGATTTCACACGTGAAAATGTAATGTGAAATGTCACTTGTAATGTGACATCTTCTAAAACCATGTTCTCCCATTTCTTTATGTTAATCACAATGCACTTGGGTAATTGTTGACCCGTTCTGCAAATTAACTTGGCATAACTCACTTGCAATTGCATTTAAACTTATAGTATACTTTTGATATAGGTTTACTTTCTGAATTGACTGGAACTAAAATGCAATTGATTTCAACATTGGTTCCCACACTTGGGATGCAACCACACCTCGGATTTGATCTCACAACCTCTTAGATGACAGCAATCTGAATTTCCTGCTTCACAAGTGTGGTGATGCATGTGTTTGGCCACAGATGTATTGGCAAGAATACGTTTCTGCACTTTGCTAAAAGTTGCCCGGAATCAAGTCAATAATTGTGCGAATTATCTGACAACACCAACTAACAAGTAGCAGTGCTCAGGGTCACTTGACATTAAGGCCTAATTTCAATCAGATACGGCATAAATACATGATAGCGTTAGAGCTGTTAAGTGCCCTAGAGCCGTCAAATTGGTGAGTGGCAGCTCGTGTGGTCATTGTCACGAAGCCATACCCATCCTACTCGAGTTAGATGTTCAGAACAAGAAAGTGTAGGCTGTAGAGAAATAAGGATACTCAAATTTTAAATCATTAAAGATAAGATTTTTACCTTTATTTAACTAGGCAAGTCAGTTAATGCTATCTGGCTATGGGATACTCCTCTTTCAAGTAAAATGCCCTTTGTGAAGTTCCTATTGTCTGTGGTTCGTTCGTCATTGTGAGTTGAGAGGGGTGGATCTTTGCTATAAAACATCTCAGTTGCCATTATGTTGACACTCTCAGAATTCATTTATAGACACTGAATTGATCTGAGAGTCAAAGGCTATGGTGAAGCTCATATAATCAAAATATTAAGTTTAAAGTATAACTCTGACTTGTGTGTGGTTTGTAAACTCTCCTTATTTAGTAATACAGGAAATTACCACGACAGACCACAATTTGAAATCGGCCTTAAATGTAATTTCAACTCATAACCTTTTGGTCGCTAGCAGCCTGAAATGTCCTGCTACACTGCAGCTACACCAAAATATCTTTGAGCATGAAAGAGATAATGCCACAGCCTTATTGGCAACCATGCTAAAAGCTGCCCAGAATCAAGTAAATAACTGTCCAATTATCACCCCCAACAGAAAACTAGCAGTACTCAAGGACACTTGAAGTATAAAATAACTTTGCGACATCTTGGCTGTGAGAGCATCAATGTTTCTGCAGTGGTACCAGTTAACTTGCAACATCTTGGCTGTGAGAGCATCAATGTTTCTGCAGTGGCACCAGTTAACTTGCAACATCTTGGCTGTGAGAGCCTCAATGTTTCTGCAGTCGCACCAGGTAATTTGCAACATCTTGGCTGTGAGAGCATCACTGTTTCTGCAGTGGCACCAGGTCATTTGAAACATCTTGGCTGGGAGTGCATCAATGTTTCTGCAGTGGCACCAGCAACAATGGTGGCCCTCTTGAAGCATGTGGGAACAGCAGACTGGGATAAGGATTGATTGAATATGACCGTAAACACACCAGCCAGCTGATCTGCGCATGCTCTGAGGACGCGGCTAGGGATGCCGTCTGGGCCGCAGCCTTGCGAGGGTTAACACGTTTAATTAAATGGCTTCGGTGTAAAACATTTAAACGTGTTATTGTTCCTGTTCCCAAGAAAGCTAAGGTAACTGAGCTAAACGACTATCGCCCTGTAGCACTCACATCTGTCATCATGAAGTGCTTTGAGAGACTAGTCAAGGATCATATCACCTCCAGCCTACCTGACACCCTAGACCCACTCTAATTTGCTTACCACCCCAATAGGTCAACAGATGACACAATTGTTTAGTTTTTTTAACCTTTATTTAACTAGGCAAGATCAGTTAAGAACAAATTCTTATTTTCAATGACAGCCTAGGAACAGTGGGTTAACTGCCTATTTGGGGTCAGAACGACAGATTTGTACCTTGTCAGCTCGGGGGTTTGAACTTGCAACCTTCCGGTTACTAGTCCAACGCTCTAACCACTAGGCTACCCTGCCGCCCCAATCACTTGTCAGTTAGATGTTTTTTAATGTCTCAAAAACGTACTCGTAAAATGTTGCCAGTAACTTACAGGACAGTTGTGGCCAATAACAATCTTTCCAGTAACCTACTGTCTTCATTGATTCAACTGTTGACAACATGCACCTTACTTGCTGATTGGCAGCAGTAGCCTAACAGAAGATTACAGGCATGGCTTATTCTAGTGTGGCTTTCAACCAGCTCTATTTGGTCTCCCATAAGAGGGGATGTCATCCCAAATAATGTGCTCTGTTCATAAGCATTAAGCTTGTACACTGTCAGTTCTGCAGCAAACTTGTTTAGGATAGGGGGCAGTATTTTGACGTCCAGATGAAAAGCATGCCCAAAGTAAACTGCCTGTTACTCAGACCCAGAAGCTAGGATATGCATACAATTGGTAGTTTGGATAGAAAACACTCTAAAGTTTCTAAAACTGTTAAAATAATATCTGTGAGTATAACAGAACTGATATGGCAGGCTAAACCCAGAGGACAAACCATCCCCCCCAAAAACAACAATTCAGCCTACCACTATTTTCAATGGCTGTCACCTTTATTATAAGGCCAGGTCCTCCCGGAATGCAGTTCCTAGGGCTTCCACTAGATGCCAACAGTCTTTAGAAAGAGTTTCAGGCTGGTATTTGGACAAATGAGTCACAAATTGTAGTTTTTCTAGGTGGCTCCCATTTTGGCTTTAGTGTTTCCAAGCACGTGAATGAGAACGCGTTCTTTGGTATTTTTCTCCAGTGAAGACAATAATGATTCTCGTCTTAAATTTTATCGTTTATTTACGTATTAGGGTACCTAAGATTAGATTATAAACATTGTTTGACTTGTTTGGAAAAGTTTATTAGTAACGTTTGGGATTCATTTTGTATGCATTTTGATGGAGGGAAACTGGGTGGATTATTGACTGAAGCGCGCCAGCTAAACTAAGTATTTATGGATATATAAAGGACATTATCGAATAAAAGGATCATTTGTGATGTAACTGGGACATTTTGGAGTGCCAAGAGAGGAAGATCATCAAAAGTAAGGCATTTATTATATCGCTATTTCTGACTTTCGTGTCGCACCTGCCTGGTTGAAATGTGTTTTTCATGGTTTTGTATGCGGGCGCTGTCCTCAGATAATCGCATGGTGTGCTTTCTCCCTAAAGCCTTTTTTAAATCTGACACAGCAGCTGGATTAACAAGAAGTTAAGCTTTATTTTGATGTATTACACTTGTGATTTTATGAATGTTAAATATTTATAATATTGTAGTTTGAATTTGGCGTTCTGCAAATTCTCCGGATGTTGTCGAAGTGTCCCGCTAGCGGCACGCCTTTCCCAAAGTGCTTTCAAGGCTAACGTAAGGGCATGTGATACAACGAACCACACATTGTATTTATAGCTTGTCACTGTGTAATTGTGATACCTCACTATTAGGTCTGTGAGTGTGATGGATCAGCTACGGTAAGTTGTGATTTTAACAATAACCCACATGTAACTAGTTGAAAGTAAGTTACTGAAATGCAAATGTACACTTCTTGTGAACCAGCTGCCACTAAGCTACTGGAAGATGCACAATAACAAAGACTGTAGAACTGAAAATGTCAAAAATGATAAAACCACTTAAACTGATACAACATTTCCATTGATGGTTGACACTAATATCACATATTTTAAGCCAAGCCCCCACATATGCTAATGAGCCCCTACTATAAATGTATTATCTTGGGTAGAAAAAATGTACTATTTTACTCGATTATACCGCACATGTATCTGTGAGTTCCTATGTATAGGTGGAACTGGGTTAGAGCTGTTGTTAGAGGAAAATATAGTTTAGATTATCAATTATGTATACATTAATGATTAGAACCATTTATGCTAATACTATTATGTTATGATTTGAACAGTATGGGTTCTTAATTGTACTGTTACTGAAAATGTAAGCAGAAATGAATTGTGTCTGTGTCTCCTGGGAAAGTTTAAGAAGGAGGGATAAGATAGTTTTTCAAACAGATAAGAATGTTTTGGTTGGATTCCATTAGTGGAGAGAAGTATATCCTTTAGGCAGGTTGGAATGTAGTTTATGAGGGGAGTGAAACTATCTCCAGGACCGAATACTACGCCATTGTAAGGCTGGGAGAGGGGGTGTAACTGATGACGTCATTTTATGTCTTCTTTCTTTAAAATGTAATGTTCTTTGTATTTTGGGGCAGTACTCATCAAGAATAAATGCTGAACTTGTTTTTAAGACTGGTCTCTTGCTAATTCATGCAAATAATATGATAAACTTACAACTTATCATGAATTAGAAATGAGTGCGAATAAAATTGATTTTGGCAATAAAACATAAAGGGATTAAGAATTCCTCTATCAATTGTTACATTTACATTACATTTAAGTCATTTAGCAGACGCTCTTATCCAGAGCGACTTACAAATTGGTGCATTCACCTTATGACATCCAGTGGAACAGCCACTTTACAATAGTGCATCTAAATATTTTAAGGGGGGTGAGAAGGATTACTTTATCCTCCGCTGTCCTGGCGTCGTGAGGGAGTTTGTTCCACCATTGGGGAGCCAGAGCAGCGAACAGTTTTGACTGGGCTGAGCGGGAACTGTACTTCCTCAGTGGTAGGGAGGCGAGCAGGCCAGAGGTGGATGAACGCAGTGCCCTTATTTGGGTGTAGGGCCTGATCAGAGCCTGGAGGTACTGAGGTGCCGTTCCCCTCACAGCTCCTTAGGCAAGCACCATGGTCTTGTAGCGGATGCGAGCTTCAACTGGAAGCCAGTGGAGAGAGCGGAGGAGCGGGGTGACGTGAGAGAACTTGGGAAGGTTGAACACTAGACGGGCTGCGGCGTTCTGGATGAGTTGTAGGGGTTTAATGGCACAGGCAGGGAGCCCAGCCAACAGCGAGTTGCAGTAATCCAGACGGGAGATGACAAGTGCCTGGATTAGGACCTGCGCCGCTTCCTGTGTGAGGCAGGTTCGTACTCTGCGGATGTTGTAGAGCATGAACCTACAGGAACGGGCCACCGCCTTGATGTTAGTTGAGAACGACAGGGTGTTGTCCCGGATCACGCCAAGGTTCTTAGCGCTCTGAGAGGAGGACACAATGAAGTTGTCAACCGTGATGGCGAGATCATGGAACGGGCAGTCCTTCCCCCGGGAGGAAGAGCAGCTCCGTCTTGCCGAAGTTCAGCTTGAGGTGGTGATCCGTCATCCACACTGATATGTCTGCCAGACATGCAGAGATGCGATTCGCCACCTGGTCATCAGAAGGGGGAAAGGAGAAGATTAATTGTGTGTCGTCTGCATAGCAATGATAGGAGAGACCATGTGAGGTTATGACAGAGCCAAGTGACTTGGTGTATAGCGAGAATAGGAGAGGGCCTAGAACAGAGCCCTGGGGGACACCAGTGGTGAGAGCGCGTGGTGAGGAGACAGATTCTCGCCACGCCACCTGGTAGGAGCGACCTGTCAGGTAGGACGCAATCCAAGCGTGGGCCGCGCCGGAGATGCCCAACTCGGAGAGGGTGGAGAGGAGGATCTGATGGTTCACAGTATCGAAGGCAGCCGATAGGTCTAGAAGGATGAGAGCAGAGGAGAGAGAGTTAGCTTTAGCGGTGCGGAGCGCCTCCGTGATAAAGAGAAGAGCAGTCTCAGTTGAATGACTAGTCTTGAAACCTGACTGATTTGGATCAAGAAGGTCATTCTGAGAGAGATAGCGGGAGAGCTGACCAAGGACGGCACGTTCAAGAGTTTTGGAGAGAAAAGAAAGAAGGGATACTGGTCTGTAGTTGTTGACATCGGAGGGATCAAGTGTAGGTTTTTTCAGAAGGGGTGCAACTCTCGCTCTCTTGAAGACGGAAGCGACGTAGCCAGCGGTCAGGGATAAGTTGATGAGCGAGGTGAGGTAAGGGAGAAGGTCTCCGGAAATGGTCTGGAGAAGAGAGGAGGGGATAGGGTCGAGCGGGCAGGTTGTTGGGCGGCCGGCCGTCACAAGACGCGAGATTTCATCTGGAGAGAGAGGGGAGAAAGAGGTCAGAGCACAGGGTAGGGCAGTGTGAGCAGAACCAGCGGTGTCGTTTGACTTAGCAAACGAGGATCGGATGTCGTCGACCTTCTTTTCAAAATGGTTAACGAAGTCATCTGCAGAGAGGGAGGAGGGGGGGGAGGATTCAGGAGGGAGGAGAAGGTGGCAAAGAGCTTCCTAGGGTTAGAGGCAGATGCTTGGAATTTAGAGTGGTAGAAAGTGGCTTTAGCAGCAGAGACAGAGGAGGAAAATGTAGAGAGGAGGGAGTGAAAGGATGCCAGGTCCGCAGGGAGGCGAGTTTTCCTCCATTTCCGCTCGGCTGCCCGGAGCCCTGTTCTGTGAGCTCGCAATGAGTCGTCAAGCCACGGAGCGGGAGGGGAGGACCGAGCCGGCCTGGAAGATAGGGGACATAGAGAGTCAAAGGATGCAAAAAGGGAGGAGAGAAGGGTTGAGGAGGCAGAATCAGGAGATAGGTTGGAGAAGGTTTGAGCAGAGGGAAGAGATGATAGGATGGAAGAGGAGAGAGTAGCGGGGGAGAGAGAGCGAAAGTTGGGACGGTGCGATACCATCCGAGTAGGGGCAGTGTGGGAATTGTTGGATGAGAGCGAGAGGGAAAAGGATACAAGGTAGTGGTCGGAGACTTGGAGGGGAGTTACAATGAGGTTAGTGGAAGAACAGCATCTAGTAAAGATGAGGTCGAGCATATTGCCTGCCTTGTGAGTAGGGGGGGAAGGTGAGAGGGTGAGGTCAAAAGAGGAGAGGAGTGGAAAGAAGGAGGCAGAGAGGAATGAGTCAAAGGTAGACGTGGGGAGGTTAAAGTCGCCCAGAACTGTGAGAGGTGAGCCGTCCTCAGGAAAGGAGCTTATCAAGGCATCAAGCTCATTGATGAACTCTCCGAGGGGACCTGGAAGGCGATAAATGATAAGGATGTTAAGCTTGAAAGGGCTGGTAACTGTGACAGCATGAAATTCAAAGGAGGCGATAGACAGATGGGTAAGGGGAGAAAGAGAGAATGACCACTTGGGAGAGATAAGGATCCCGATGCCACCACCCCGCTGACCAGAAGCTCTCGGGGTGTGCGAGAACACGTGGGCGGACGAAGAGAGAGCAGTAGGAGTAGCATTGTTATCTGTGGTGATCCATGTTTCTGTCAGTGCCAAGAAGTCGAGGGACTGGAGGGAGGCATAGGCTGAGATGAACTCTGCCTTGTTGGCTGCAGATCGGCAGTTCCAGAGGCTACCGGAGACCTGGAATTCCACGTGGGTCGTGTGCGCTGGGACCACCAGATTAGGGTGGCAGCGGCCACGCGGTGTGGAGCGTTTGTATGGTCTGTGCAGAGAGGAGAGAACAGGGATAGACAGACACATAGTTGACAGGCTACAGAAGAGGCTACGCTAATGCAAGGAGATTGGAATGACAAGTGGACTACACGTCTCGAATGTTCAGAAAGTTAAGCTTACGTAGCAAGAATCTTATTGACTAAAATGATTAAAATGATACAGTACTGCTGAAGTAGGCTAGCTGGCAGTGGCTGCGTTGTTGACTTTGTAGGCTAGCTGGCAGTGGCTGCGTTGTTGACACTACACTAATCAAGTCGTTCCGTTGAGTGTAATAGTTTCTACAGTGCTGCTATTCGGGGGCTAGCTGGCTAGCTAGCAGTGTTGATTACGTTACGTTGCGTTAAAAGAACGACAATAGCTGGCTAGCTAACCTAGAAAATTGCTCTAGACTACACAATTATCTTTGATACACAGACGGCTATGTAGCTAGCTATGTAGCTAGCTACGATCAAACAAATCAAACCGTTGTGCTGTAATGAAATGAAATGAAAAATGTGATACTACCTGTGGAGCGAAGCAGAATGCGACCGGGTTGTTGAGTGCGGAAGTTCTATTCAGTAGACGTTGGCTAGCTGTTGGCTAGCTAGCAGTGTCTCCTACGTTAAGGACGACAAATAGCTGGCTAGCTAACCTCGATAAATTAAGATAATCACTCTAAGACTACACGCTCTAATCTACACAATTATCTTGGATACGAAGACAGCAAAGACAACTATGTAGCTAGCTAACACTACACTAATCAAGTCGTTCAGTTGAGTGTAATAGTTTCTACAGTGCTGCTATTCGGTAGACGGTGGACATTTGCTAGCTGGCTAGCTGCTGGGCAGATAGCAGTGTAGACTACGTTAGGACGACGAAATACGAAGTTGCAATAGAAGTGCTGACTGTTTCACTTTGTTGTCCTCTTTCTTTTCCTTTTTCTTCTGTCCTTCTTTTGTCCTTATTTTGTCTTCCTTTCTTCTGTTAACAAGATATTTTTGTTGTTATTCTTTGTAAGCTAGATAGCTTCTATAATTGTCAAATACACAAGCGCCTACCGATATTATAACTGAAGCAGAAATTGGCTGCACAGAGCGGCATTAAGAGAAATCCCATGCGGTCTTGTTTTCAAGTTGGAACACTGGAATATGATGTAATCTACACCTCAATGGAACAGGGCGGCAGGGTAGCCTAGTGGTTAGAGCATTCGACTAGTAACTGGAAGGTTGCAAGTTCAAACCCCCGAGCTGACAAGGTACAAATCTGTCGTTCTGCCCCAGAACAGACAGTTAACTCACTGAATAAAATAAGAACTTGTTCTTAACTATACATTATCGTTCAATTTGCTCTCTAAGACGAGGTTCTTGGTACTGCCTATTACCATAACATTACCTCATCTAATGGCATATATCAATTGTCAATTCTAGATACTCCCATCTCAAATACCCCCTCCTGGACAAACTCCCGGAGAGGAGTGAGCCTCTAGGTCATATACTATATATACATATATCTCAAGATAAGTGCAACATCAGAGGGGACATACAATGGTTCCAGACACTGCCATACTCCTCCCCCCAATGGGAAAATGAGGGAGTGACTGGGGTACAGACATAGTGGAGCCCTTTACATGGTTTCACAGATATATTCATTATGAAGACAATGTTCAAACCTGACTTCTCCCTTTCTGATATTCTGCCTTTTACCAAACATGTAAAAGACAAGCCTGACCTCTCCTCTCTCTGGGCCCCAAGTGACTTTCTCCACATAAGCATATTATGTAAATAAATAAAACATCTTATTTATCCATGTTACCTAACTAATTCTTATTCAGCTACGACAGGCCACAGTACAAGGTTTTACAATACTTTAAGTCAGAATACTTTACCATGACTGTTTAAATTGAATTAATGTCAAGTATTTTCAAAATGACATTTGACACCTGGGTTTTTATGTGCTCCAATGTTGTCACGTTTAGTGTCATGATATCACATGTTGAAATTTTTCCTCTCCTATCTTGTCCCATTTATTTCATGAGATTGTGTTTTAACATGTCTTGTGATGTTAGGTTCTTATTTTTCAGAGTAAACAACTCACAGACACCAGAGATGCTTAAAACCAAGTTTAATTCTGCCCAATTACTTCGCTACTATGGCCTATTTATTGCATTACCTCCTCATGCCATTTGCACACACTGTATATAGACTTTTTTTCTATTGTGTTATTGACTGTATGCTTGTTTATTCCATGTGTAACTCTGTGTTGTTGTTTGTGTCACACTGCTTTGCTTTATCTTGGCCAGGTCGCAGTTGTAAATGAGAACTTGTTCTCAACTAGCCTGTCTGGTTAAATAAGGGTGAAATAATATATATTTTAAAAAACGGTCTTTACAGCTGTAATTCAGACAGCCAAACATTTCTCACCATCACAGGTATATATATCCCACTTAAGACACTCCTCCTTCTCTCCAATCCTTACATCTTATGGTTCCACAGGAAGAGGGTAACCAGATACTAAACTCTTATTACTCCCTTCGTGGGATCTGACCTCACCTCCTGACCTCAACCTCTCCTTCGCCTAGTCCACAGATGTCCATCTGCCTCCCCTATAGAAGTCCTTTGATCTCCTCCCGTCCACCCAGCACATTCCACAGCCACTCTGTCTTTCTACAGATCTCACTCCTTAATACACTAAGCGTCTGATCTATCGCGTCTTAAATATCTCAATGTTCAACGTTTCGAATCCAACAGTGTAGTGTCATGGCGATATGCTGACATTTTGCCTCCCCTTGTTGTCACATTTATTTAACATGCGATCATGTTTTCACATGTGCTCACACAGTTGATGTCACGTATAGTTTCATGGTATTTACGTTGCTTCGCATGTTTTGTGTAGATTGTTGACCCCACAAATGTTTTGACATACATTTTAATCCACTTTGTAACACACTAAAATGTGAAGAAATACAATGGGTCTGAATACTTTTGCAAGGCACTGTATATAACAAGAGAGAAATCGAAATAGGACAGAAATCAAGTTTCGAAAGAACTTGTAAGAGGTTTTTTGTTTATAGTATGTACAACGGTCCTTCAGATGGGAAAGGGGGAGATAGAGACAGGTAATAGGTGCGGCCTGTGGTTGGCAAACTATTCATAATAACTCATATGGGAGGAATACTTCATTGGGGTCTCGTATATTGAATACTGCATTAATAACATTGAGAGGATGGTAAATATATCAGGGCTTTGGTCGAACAGATCTAGCAGCAAAATCAGTTTCACAAATAGCGATCAATTCCTACCAATGTACTGGGGCTTGGCTTAAGACTGTACCGAGTTGTGGCAAAACACAATGTACTTGTTCATTCGACAAGTCACCAAATACCCCCAAAAAACACTTCAGGTGGATCATGGGCATGACACAATACAGGATCAAAAACCATTTGTTTTGGAAATCTCTGGTATCTCAGATGGTGCTCTCATTGTCCCTGTCCAGGTCATCTTTGTTCTTAAAGATGCTGACCATGGCATGTCCATTGGGATTGTTGTTCCCATTGGCCTCCAGGGCTGTAGCCTTGGCCTGGCTTCGCAGTTCCAACTTCTTCTGCCGCTTGGACAGTTGCAGGTACAGCACCCCCCACAGCAGGTTGGCCAGGCCGTACAGACAATAGACCAGACCCAGGAACGTTATTCTACGGGGGGAGAGAAGGGACAGAGGTTAGAATAAAGTCCATTTATCAGTTGAGTTCAGTTGACTGTACCTGAATGCATGTGAGTCGTAGAATCTGCATGCTCCTTGACCCCCACATCGCTTTAATCCCCACTTCAGACACGTCCTGTCAATCAAAGCTCCAAAGTAGATAGGGGGAGGGATTCCACCTGCAAAAAAAAAAAACACAAGTTACTGAAGTGTTTTACTTTCTCAAGTTCCTCAACCAAAGAAATTGAATGAAAATAGAACATTTTGAGAATGTTACACAAGGTTCTACGATTGTTCATACCCTCAACAAACTTCTCTTACTTACCCAGAGTTCTGCCTATCAATGTCTGCATCCCAAGAGCCAGTGATTTTAAATCGGGGTGTATAGATCTGAAACAAAACAAAAGCAACACATTGAGGGTAAACAAAGTTTGCAAACAAAAACAATACAAAAGTGATTCCAATCACAGGTGGGCAGTTTCAGTTGTGTAAAGTTAAAAAGTTCTACTAGTTTTTGGGGGTATTTGTACTTGACTATTTATATTTTTGGCAACTTTTACTTCACTACATTCCTAATGAAAATAATGTACTTTTTACACCATACATTTTCCCTGACATGTTGAATGCTTAAGACTGGAAAATGGTCCAATTCACACACTTAACAAGAGCACATCCCTGGTCATCCCAGCTGCCTCTGATCTGGCAGACACTCAGAATCATATCTGAGTGTTGGAATGTTTGCTTAATATAAGGAATTTGAAATGATTTCTACTTTTACTTTTGATACATAAGTATAATTTTGAAATCACATGTCCTTTCAATACTAACTTTCAAACCAAATACTTTAAAACTTTTACTCAAGAAGTATTTTACTGGGTGACTTTCACTTTAACTTGAGCCATTTTCAATTAAGGTATCTTTACTTCGACTCGAATATGACAATTGGGTACTGTTTCCACCACTGGGCAGCTCCATCCATCCTAACGTCTTGTCTTACCTGAGCAGGACGATATAACCAGATGTGCCCCCGCAGGCAGAGACGAAGGCCCCCAGGACAGAGACAGCCATGTAGAACTTAAACATCCTGTCACAATCACTCTTCCTGGGGCACTGTCCCAAGATGGCGGACATGTTGGTTGGTGGAGCCATCAGCCCCCCCTTCAGCTCCTGCACACATGTGCAGTTATGGAACTCCTGTGGAACAGAGGAAGGAGAAGATGGAAAAAAACAGAAGGAGAAACAGCGACTTTAAATTCATCAAAGTTGGTTATGGGTTTGACCCACAAGGGTGCACAGGTTTTGGCTCCAGCCCCGGTACTAACGCAACGGATTGTGTGGTATAGTATGTAACATTCCGAAGTGTTCGCTGGAGTTCTACACTCATATGTTGTCCCTATGGAAACAGAGACCTCTGTAACAACAGAGCCATGCGTTCATGTGTTAATAAACAAGGCCAGAGGAGTTGAGAGTAACTCGGATAACATTTAGACGTTTAGTCATGAGATGTCTTACCATCTCCTTGCCTACGCCCGTGGAGATCTTGCAGCCAGCAAGACAGGGGGAGGCATAGGTGATGCCATTTCTGGCACACACAGGGTCCCAGTGTTTCAGGGAACAGGAGCAGCCCATGTTACACTGAGATAGCAAGCTCTCCTGTTGGTAAGACACCTCTGTAGCCCTGGAGGATAAAGGTAACAATGTAGCTATGAGTCAAAAGTGTGACAATGTATTGTGTTTATTGTTTTACACGGCAGTCCAGTGCAACGATAATGAACACAAAGACAAAGATCAAAGTTTGTATTTTGTTATCTTATATTATCTGAATCAGTAGCAGTAGTAATAGTCAAGCAAAATCTGATTTTGTAGCAAGCACACTGTGCTTCATGCCTTCTCTTAGAATCACCGTATAAATGCTAAGTCCCCAGATATTACATTTCTACAAATTATTTTACTCTATTTACGCCATATGAACTACAGTATATACCCTTGGTAACCCACTTCTTGGGTTGTCACACTGTAGGAAGTATTGGATGAGGAGGCAGGAGAGGAACTAACCCTAACCCTAACCTTTACAGTGCTTTCAGAAAGTATTCCCTTGACTTTTTCCGCATTTTGTTGTGTTACTGCCTGAATTCAAAATGGAATAATATGAACTCAGCAACAAACAAAAAAAAGTCATCTCACTGTCAACTGTGTTAGTTTTCAGCAAACTTAACGTGTAAATATTTGTATGAACAAAATAAGATTCAACAACTGAAACACAAACTGAACAAGTTCCACAGACATGTGACTAACAGAAATGTAATAATGTGTCCCTGAACAAAGGGGGGGGGGGGGTCAAACGTAACAGTCAGTATCTGGTGTGGCCACCAGCTGCATTAAGTGCTGCAGTGCATCTCCTCCTCATGGACTGCACCAGATTTGCCAGCTCTTGCTGTGAGATGTTACCCCACTCTTCTACCAAGGCACCTGCAAGTTCCCGGACATTTCTGGGGGGAATGGCCATAGCCTCATACCCTCCGATACAACAGGTCCCAGACTTGCTCAATGGGATTGAGATCCGGGCTCTTCGCTGGCCATGGCAGAACACTGACATTCCTGTCTTGCAGAAAATCACACACAGAATGAGCAGTATGGCTGGTGGCATTGTCACAGTGGAGGGCCATGTCAGGATGAGCCTGCAGGAAGGGTACCACATGAGGGAGGAGGATGTCTTCCCTGTAACGCACAGCGTTGAGATTGCCTGCAATGACAACAAGCTCAGCCCAATGATGCTGTGACACACCGCCCGAGACCATGATGGCCCCGCCACCTCCAAATCAATCCCGCTCCAGAGTACAGGCCTCGGTGTAATGCTCATTCCTTCGACAATAATTGTGAATCCATCACTCCTGGTGAGACAAAACCGCGACTCGTCAGTGAAGAGCACTTTTTGCCAGTCCTGTCTTGTGCCCATAGGCGACGTTGTTGCCGGTGATGTCTGGTGAGGACCTGCCTTACAGGCCTACAAGCCTTCAGTCCAGCCTCTCTCAGCCTATTGCCGACAGTCTGAGCACTGATGGAGGGATTGTGCGTTCCTGGTGTATCTTGGGCAGTTGTTGTTGCCATCCTGTACCTGTCCCGCAGGTGTGATGTTCAGATGTACCGATCCTGTTCAGGTGTTGTTACACGTGGTCTGCCACTGCGAGGGCAATCCGGTGTCTCTCCTGTCTCGCTGTACCGCTGTCTTAGGCGTCTCACAGTACGGACTGTGGCGTACAGCTGGTCAGCCACCAGGGGGAGACTCGTCGAGGCCTGGTAGCAGATGGGGTGTACATCATGAGGCGATGGCTCCATCTGCTGGACGTGCCAGGTCTCGACTGGCTCCCCAGCCGTGACTAATTGGGGTTGATTGGGAGCTTGTGAGTAATCAAGGGCTGATTGCTCACCAGCTGTACAAGCCCCATAAGGCTGCCAGAAGGGCAGCACACAAGGGGACTGGGGGAAGTAAGGTGACTTCCGTGTAGTTGGAGACGGTGCCCGAGCGGAAACGAGGGAGTTTGTGTGCCAAACAGGATACAGCAAGACCCAGAGCCCAGAAGACGGTATCCCGGAGAGGGTCTCATGGGGGAGATCTTTTCTTTTTTGAACTATAATTTAAATAAACACCCTTGAAACTGAGCTAATCCTTCTCTGTCTGTGTCTGAACTGGGTAAACGTCTTGACCAAACCCCCTGGTCTGCCACAGGACATTGACATTTATTGCCCTGGCCACATCTACAGTCCCCATGCCTTATTGCAGCATGCCTAAGGCACGTTCACGCCGATGAGCAGGGACCCTGGGAATCTTTCTTTTGGTGTTTTTCAGAGTCAGTAGGAAGGCCCTTTTTAGTGTCACTGTGACCTTAATTGCCTACTGTCTGTAAGCTGTTATTGTCTTAACGACCGTTCCACCGGTGCATGTTCATTAATTGTTCATGATTCATTGAACAAACATGGGAAGCCGTGTTTAAACCCTTTACAATGAAGATTCGTGAAGTTATTTGGATTTGACCAATTATCTTTGAAAGACAGGGTCCTGAAAAAATTATGTTTATTTTTTTTGTTGAGTTTATATATACCTTTTACACACAATACACCATTATGATGAAGTCAAAACATGTTGGTAGGCATTTTTGAAAATGAATTGAAAATTAAATACAGAAATATTGAATTTACATAAGTCTTGACACCCCTGAGGGAATACTTTGTAGAAGCCTCTTTGGCAGCGATTACAGCTGAGTCTTTCTGGCCTAAGAGCTTTCCACACCTGGATTGTACAACATTTGCCCATTTATTCTTTTCAAAGTTCTTAACTCTTTCAAATTGATTGTTGACCATTGATAGACAACCATTTCCGCGTCTTGCCACTCAGGAACATTCACTGTCTTATTGGTAAGCAACTACAGTGTAGATTTGGTCTTATGTTTTAGGTTTGTCCTTGCGTAATGTGTTTTATTGGATTTGTCCCCAAACATGTTTGTTATTCACAACAAGAAATGAATGACTTTGCCACATTTTCTGCAGTATTACTTTAGTGCCTTGTTGCAACATTTTTTTATGTACAAGCTTCCTTCTTTTCACTCTGTGAATTAGGTTAGTATTGTGGAGTAACTACAATGCTGTTGATCCATCCTAAGTTTTCTCCTACCACAGCCAGTCAATTCTGTAACTGTTTTAACGTCACAATTGGCCTCATGGTGAAATCCCTAAGCGGTTTCCTTCCTCTCCGGCAACTGAGTTAGGAAGGACGCCTGTATATTTGCAGTGACTGGGTGTATTGATACCCCATCCAAAGAGTAATGAATAACTTCACCATGCTCAAAAAAGATATTCAAGGTGTGTTTTTTCATTTTTTTTACACATCTACCAATAGGTGCCATTTGCGAGGCATTGGAAAAACCTCCCTGGTGTTTGTGGTTGAATCTGTTTTTGAAATTCACTGCTTGACTGAGCGACCTTACAGATAATTAATTGTATGTGTGGGGTACACTATTATTCCAGGCAAAGTAAGTCTATGCAACTTTTTACGTGACTTGTTAAGCAAATCTGTACACCTGAACATATTTAGGCTTGCCATAAGAAAGGGGTTGCATACTTATTGACTTAAAGACTTTTCATTCATTCTTTTGATTCCTATGTAATTTGTAAAAATGTAAAAAACATAATCCCACTTTGACATTATGAGGTATTGTGTGTAGGCCAGTGACACAAAATCTCAATGTAATCCATTTTAAATTCAGGCTGTAACCTAACAAAATTTGGAAAAAGTCAAGGGGTGTGGATACCTTCTGATAGCATTGTATATTACATGAACTACAGTACTTACCCTTGATAGGTCATGGTGAGGCCAGCCACCTCTGAGTTGTCACACTGTAGGAAGTACTGGATGAGCAGGAGGCAGAAGGAGAGGAAGGAGGAGACAATGGAGAGTCGGGCGGCTCCCAGAACGCTCAGCTTGAACCGCTTCATCACCAAGCCTCCCACGATGACCCCAACTGCCACCGCAGGCAGGTTCATCGAACCTGGACAGAGACAGACAAGTCTGTAGTACTTTATTCTCCCAAAAGTGGTCAAATCATTTGCCATGCAATCACATTTTAAAACATAAAACAGGCTAAATTGAAAGATTTGTAAAGACTGTCAGGAAAGTAGTTGAGCATAGATGGATACATGTGTATAACTAATGCATAGCAGAGTATTTTAAATGCACTGTTACTGCTGACAGTATAAGCTGTGTGGGAAAAGTGTTGCATGGCAGTCATGCACAATATGAGCTAGATACTCGTGGACAAGTGGTGGTGAGTAATCAGGTTAGCTACTGGACTATCTAATAACAGTGCAGAGTGCTCTTTCAGTTTAAAGTTGCTGCCCACACATGCACACACTTTTAGTCATGTTTATCTCAGTCACATGTTCTTTCAGTGGCAACGTGGCTTCGGCTCTCTTCTGAGTGGAGGAGAGAGAAGGAGAGAGAACGTGTCTGTGTGTGCCTCTTGTACTGTTGCCGACCTATCAAGAAGATTGCCTTGGAGGGAGACTGCCCGTAGACCTGCTCCATGAACTTGGGTTTGAAGGTGATCATCCCTATGAAGCCATTGAATGCCACCACGGATGTCAGGATGATCAGCAGGTAGACTTTGTTGCTGAACAGCCTTTTCAGGGACGGCACAAAATCTGGAAATACCAAGAAATTACCATTCAGAAAGGCATATTGTAGTATTCAGTAACGTCAAAATAGTTGGAGGCAGGGAAATCCAATGTTCAGCAATACATTGATCACTCTAGTATAATGTCATAGATAAGGTACAGTATCAATATCATAGGTACAGTATCCACCATATAATGAAATGTGGTCAATGGAATGTGGTATTTGTAATCATTTGGCTGTAGTCAGAGTCTGTACTGTCACTAAGTTGTCGGTCCTATATCTCGCATAGATTAGTGCTTAAATGGGGTCAGGGGTTTGGGGTCTGTTAAGGGTCAGTGGTCAGACTCTGGATCAGGTTTGTCTAAGCTGTAATGTCCATCAATGATTGAAGACAATGCAAGAATTCCGCCGCCCCAGTTCCATTAGTCACTAGCCTCTTTCCCCAGCACCTAACAACTCTGGGATCATAGATTTCAAAGTATTGGACAGATGAAGGTTAGTTATCAGAAACACAACTTTGGGCAAGGTGGAGCAATTACTTTTTCCAACACCTACCCCACCCTCTCTGAAGCTAGGCGAAGGGACTAGGAATGTAAATGGAATCAATCCCGCAATACCTTTAGCCATGGCAGCCATGGTGACAGGCTGTGGTGCATCCTCCTCAGTGTTGTCCTCCGGTAGGAAACTGCCCTGCTCCGGCTCCACCTCTGGGGTGTCAGAGGAGCTCTTCGCCTGTATGTCCTCCTTCTGTCTCTTTTTGCTGGGGCTCTTGCACTGCTTAGCCAGAGTATTGGGGAGGAACCAAAATGGAATCCCAGCCAGGAGCATCAGGAAGCCAGATACCAGGAAGCCTAACCACCAGGCCCCCACCCAGCGAGAGTCCTTGTGGTTGATGGAGATGCTCTCTGTGGGTAGGAGTGAGATACAGATGTGAGTGAGTATGAGGGTGAACATGGTCAGTTGATCAGACATTGCCTTAAAATAACTAACTGGGCTGCTGAATTCATTCATTCCATGACAATCTGAAATAATAGCAATAATATCAATATCAATGTTATCAAGTAATGGTCATAATGTGAAGACTCAGCTACATGGCACAATTAGCTCTACAGAAATCCCTGGTAATCTTAGCTCTTTAAAGAACAGCATTACTACACAGCAAATTCTCCAGTTGAATAAACACCGATTCTTACACTGTTCCAGTGTCTATACAGGTCCACACTTTTCAGTGTTAAATTAACACTTTGCTTAGTGTAAGGTCTTGTTTGTATATTTTCCAGTGTGCCTTTCGAGTAGTTACCTCCCATGTCTGTATATGTTAGTGACAGAGACATGGTTGTTCATTGATTTTCAGTCTTGTGACCATCACCAAGTGCGATCCAAAGCGTATATGTTTTCATTACAATCAAATTCTTTAAGACACTACAATAATGAGTGCACAAACATTAAGAACACCTTCCTATCATTGAGAACTGCTGGCCCATGTTGGCTGGCAATTGTGTCAAGTTGGCTGGCTGTCCTTTGGGTGGTGACCCATTATTGATACACACGGGAAATTGTTGAGTGTGAAAAACCCAACAGCATTGCAGTTCTTGACATAAACTGGTGTGCCTGGCACCTACTACCATACCCTGTTCAAAGGCACTTCTTTTGTCTTGCCCGTTCACCCTCTGAATGGCTCAAACACACAATCCATGTCTCAACTGTCTTACGGCTTAAAAGTAATTATTTAACCTGTCTCCTACCCTTCTTTTACACTGATTGAAGGGGATTTAACAAGTGCCATCAATGTGGGATCAATGTGGGATCATAGCGTTCACCTGGATTCACCTGGTCAGTCTATATCATGGAAAGAACCGTATGAAATACTATTTTGTATACTCTGTATTTCATAAGGCTTAGTTTTACCCTAATACTGTGGCCTGAAACTCATGGTTTTACAAGCCACTTCAGGTCTGCAAGTCACATCATGCTGGCTTGCAAAGTCATGTGTAATTCCTATTGGAATCCAGCCAGAATGAGAATATCAAACATTCGGAATTGTTATTGACTCGCAACCTGCATTCAGCATGATTGCCAGGGTTGGGAAAACAGAGATATGACAGTACATAAAGCATATAAACTTGAACAACCATTTCAGTAATGGGTGAAATAAGTCCAAGTAACAGATTGGATTCGTTTAGAACAATGTAATATTATTTATAATTGAATTGCATAAAGTTAATTCATCAATCAATGTACATTTAGAAAAATACAGAAATTGAAACAAACAATTTAAAAATTCACCCTGTAATAGAGCATGCTAGGATATATGATAATGATGGGTGTGGTTTTGGTTCAACACTGGTTATTAACATCAACACCGGGGTTATTTTAACACCACTGAGTGTTAATTTAACTCGTACAGAGTTCATTGAACTCCTGAATGAACATTAGAAATGTTCATTCGAAAAATCAACAAAAGTGATCACTGCCCAATTTGCTGTGTGGATAAAAAATATACTGTTATACTAGATAGACAGGAGAATTATTATCTTAATGCAAACCGATGTAAATGTCTCTATGTTTAGAAATGACCATCAGCACCCAAAAAGTCCCAACCAATAACCCGAGATGACCAAACCGTTCTGCAAACAAACCACACAAACAACTACCCTCTGACACGATTTAGCAACACCATAGAAGTTAATCAACTTCAGATTCCACCCAAATAGATGGATTAAATTAAAATAAATGAAAATCAAATGTATTTATAAAGCCCTTCTTACATCAGCTGATATATCAAAGTGCTGTACAGAAACCCAGCCTAAAACCCCAAACAGCAAGCAATGCAGGTGTAGAAGCAACTTAGTAACTAATAAATGAGGCAAATGCAACATGATTATTAGTAACATAAATACAATATTGATGTGCACATATAAATACATCCTAACGTACATAAAATAGACAATGTATGATTTGTTCATTCAAGAGTCAGTTACCTAAATCCACAGAGCCAATGTCCACGTAGATCTTGGCACAGAAGGAGCCAAACATGAAGCCAAATACAGGCCCCAGGATGCCAACAGTCTGTAAACACGCTGAGGCAGAGGAGACAGGGAGACTTCTTCAGATACAGTTCGAGCAACAGAAAAGACAGTAGATTCAACTGAAGTTAGTTCGATAGTTTGGCCATATTCGTTTGCCATATGGTTTGCTGTAGCTGATACATCTAAGTCAGCTATTGCTATTTGCAGGATGGCATATTTTGATATGGAATGCATGAAGAGGTTGTTTCTAACCAAGGTTTACACAATACAAGTGGGAGGTGTTGGGTGAAGTTGCCCCAAGCTCCTGATCTTGGGTCAGTTTTCATTTCCCCACTAATGGTTCAGTTTAGGATTGAGGAGGGGAAGCTAATCCTAGACCTACATCTAGGGGAAACTTCATCAGGGAGCGGTGTGGTATGGAAGAGGTTGAAGAGATGTCGTACGGTATAAAAAGAGGTTTACTAACCAATGTTGATATGGTACACCTGAAAAGTGTTTAACTAACCAAGGTAGATGGCGGTGTTCTCCTTTCTGGCGTAGTCGTCCAGATAGGACACTCCTAAAGGCATCACAGGCGTCTCTCCGATCCCTCGCAGCATGTTACCCAGGAATACATAGATCCACATGGACGAGCCTGCCTCCTTCTCACACGCTGTGGGGAGCACAAAGCACGCTTTCTTAAATCCTGGGGGCTCAAAGGTGTGCATATTTTTGTTTTTTGCCTTTGCAATAAGACACTTGATTCAACTTATCCACTCATCAATCCTTTGCTTTAAATCAGGTGTGTTAGGGCTAGTACCAAAACAAAAAAGTACACAATTTTGGTTTCCTAGGACCAGTATTCAGGAAAAAAAAGGCATACAATTAGGATCAACTTTCTTGTCCTTAAGGGTAAAATGGTCTTGAATACACATTGATGCTCCATAAAAAAAAAACTTGTGGCAATTTTTAATATAAAAAAATAATAATTAAATCCAATTTTGTGATATCCAATCTTGTCTCATCGCTGTAACTCTCCAACGGGCTCGGTAGAGGCGAAGGTTGAGTCATGTGTTCTCACCGAAACATTACCCGCCAAACCACGCATCTTATTAACACTCGCCCAACCTGGCAGCCAGCTGCACCAATATGTCTGAGGAAACACTGTTCGACTGACGACCAAAGTCCGGCCCGCCACAACAGTGTAATGAGCCATGTAAAGCCCAACCCGGCCAAACCCTCCACTAACTCGGACGACGCTGGGCCAAAATGTGCACCGCCCTATGGGACTCCTGGTCACGGCCAGTTGTGACACAGCCTGGAATCGAACCCGGGTCTGTAGTGACGCCTCTGGCACTTTTAAGCTGTGACACACCATTTATCTGAGATTGGCACAGTGGAGGTTGGTAGGAGGAACTATAGAACAATGGGCTCATTGTCATGGCTGGAATGGAGTAGATGGAACGGAGTCGTGTTTTCCATATGTTTGATACTGTTCCATTAATTCCATACCATGTATTCCATTGAGCCCGCAATACTGTATGTAGACTACAGTTCCCAGATGCAGCCAGACTCTGATGCTGCAGTGATGGTGAATGACTCGTTACCTGCTTTACTCGCAGCTGTGGACAGATCATTTATGACCAGATGACTCGTGTTGGCCAGACAAGGCAGTATACTTTCTGTCGAGTTTTCCTCAGGTATATGTGACAGGGTTGTTTCATATACATACCTGCATGGGAAAGAAATGAAATGTATGTTTCCTCTGTAAAGTGATACAGTGGCCCTGAGAAGGCACGTGTCCCTTCTTCATACCCAAGCATTTCTTTGTTTTTGTTTTTGTACCACTTCTTTTAGAAGTGTTAAGATTTTCTCTCAATTCTTTATTGTCAAGCCTCGCGTTCAATTGACATGTATACACTATTCACAAATATAAACCGCCTAGAGATAAATTGTCAATAAACCCAATAAGGGGTGTACTCACTGTCCCTGGAAGAAGTGTGGCAGAGCAGTTAGGAAGGCCCCAGCAGCCATAATGAGACAGCCAATCCCTATCAGTCTGGGCCTGTGGAGCTTCGCCCCAAAGTAGCTCACAAATGCTATCACCAGCAGGTTACCTGGTAGGAGAGAGAACAGAAGCATGACACGGCCAATGAGTCATGTTTATGGAGCGAAAGTTAGAAGGCAACACCTCACAGGGCACAGGCTTTTACTGTTCAGAATCAAATCAACCCTGATACTTCTTGGAATGTATTTCGTAAAGGATTGTGAGCAAAATGGTGAAAATTCCACCTAGCCCATTACAGGCCTTTAACTTTCGACCTTATTTGTCCCAGAGGAATTTTGATTGTGCAGCAAGACCACACATAAAAAGAAACATGGTATGGTTAGGTGGAGGCCTTGAACTGTGCTGCTTACATAGATGTTCAGGACAAGTACGTATATGGGTCTAGGGGCCAGGGTTTGATGTCCTCTTGTAAGAACAATAAACATCATCTATTGATTTCGGGCCCTGTGCAAACAAGGCCTTAGGACTAAGTACTCAGGACATTAGGCCTACCAATCTCAAAGCTGCCATCGATGACTCCTATAAGTGAGCTGGGGATGTCGAAGCGTCTCTCTATCTGGGTGACAGAACTCTTCATGTAGCTTCCCCCGAAGGCTTTTGCGAAGTACACAAAGGACAGGGAAACCAGGAACAGCTATGAAAATAAACACAAAGCAGAGTTAGATGAAGGCAATGTCCCTAGAGTCTAGATGTTGATCTGGGGCCAGATTTGTGTTTCTCCGGATTATAGTTAATGTTGGGGGTTGGGAAGGGTAAACTGACATCCGAAATCTACCCAGAGCACACGAAACAACATCGAAGGGTCAGGAAAACATGAGTATGGATTGTTTGACACCACTTCCACTGTCCTACAGTTGATTGTTCATAAGACAGGACATCTACTGTAGTTCAAGACGATCCTAAAGAAACGAATAATACCCAGACACAGACAACAAGACTCATTTGACCCATTTGGAAAAGGTGTTGTCATCCAGCCACGTGCTGATATCTCTTCAGTTATGGGATTCATAACAGACAAAGTAACAGGTTATCGACCACCGTAACAGTCAGTTCTAGGGACTAACTTTGAATAACTATTATTGATCTATGAAATAATGTTAAATAAAAATACATCTATAAGTGAATGTGTGTACAGACACTGTCTTTCAACCAAATATTTAGGTTGAAAAACTGCTTTGTCATTTTACAGGTCTGGCTGTTGGATGACTCAGCAAAACGTGTAACTCTTGTATCCACCCCTCCTGCTTCACCACCTTTTTGCCTATTTGGCCTCCCACACCTTCAGTCCCTTCAGTTCAGATATAGTTGTTAGTCAATCTGCCGTTGGTGTTTTTCTTCTTCTAAAAGGCCGAACCTGAGCTGTACAGAGAATAAACAACTCCAGAGTTGTCGGTAAAGGTCTGGGTCAGAGGCTCTCCATGGAATACGTTTACACAATCACTGCAATCCCATTGGCCATAGGACACAGCAGTGAATATAACAGCCAGGCTGCCAGGTTAAAAAATCTTCCCAGCGTGAAATAGTTCACAATAGTTCTGATCTTGTTCTGATTGTGACGTCATGCTGTAAAATTTCCCCCAGCGTGACAACGTTGCCAGTTCAATAGTTGCAAGCGTATCTCTTTATGTGGATGACTGAGCTCGTGAGGATGCTTCCCTCTCACACCTTCTAACTATTCTGTGGGCAAGCGCATATGCTTCACACATCTGCCAATCAATGGTGACACGGAGTATTGACACTGACCAATCAGAAGCTTGTTGAGGCATGAGGTCAGCATATAAACACCCAGACTTGAGCAACAAAGTTGATGTGAGAAGAGATTTTTTGGGCACTACTTTTTTGATTGACAGTGCATATATTTGTCAGTTAGATAACTAAATCAAGGGCAAGGGAGGGTGAGAGAGAAACATCCGCATGAGCTCAGCCATCCACATAAAGAGACGCACATGCAATTATTGAACTGGGAACTATTTCACGCTGGGAAGATTTTTTACCTGACACAGGCGGCCTGTCAATACTTGACTTACTTAGTCGTCTTCATTCCTATATGGAACATAAGGCTTCCACGAGAGAATGGCACTATTCCCTAGTTTCTGCCTGTCTGGCCAATACTTCAATCAGTCTTATTTCATCTTCTTGAACATTTCCAGGATATGTATTTTTCAAGAGACACCAGTTAAGTTCTCCTTGCATGTTCTGTGTGGACCACTATTAAGTTCCAAATGTTTCTTTCCAAGTACATCTAACTTGACTGTTTCTCTGCATCATCTACTAGGAGGCACACGTCCTTACTACCCTGAATACCCTGATGAAGACGCATTGAGGAATTAAAACACTGACCTTCAGTTTGGAGCAGCAAGGCACCCGGGGCGCCTTAGTTTCAACACTCATGATGACCTCCGCGGTTGACACAGGTAAATGTAGAGTGAACCAGCGGACCTACGGGCAGACAGACGGCAAGATCTGGGGTTGACTACTGTGATGGTCAAAAACCTTCCGTTAGAATCACATTTTCATAAGTACACAAATGTCAGCGCAGCTACGCAGGTTAAGCATTACATAATCATTTTCTCCTCCTGTTGCTCTAGTCATTATTACCAATTATCAATCAAATCAATCAACATACTATGTACAACACACACTTTCCAGCACAAGGAATGTTGTGAAATACAGTATATTGATTTAAAACAAATACAAAAATACCAGTTTTTACCAGTGCAGCAGCAGAGGTCCCACGAGGAGATGGAGAGATGTGTTAGAGCAGCAGAGGATTTCACTGACAGGACTGGTTGAAAAGCAAACCTTTATCTTAAAGAGGCATTATAGCCCAGGTAGTTTGGATGCTGGATGTTGATTGGCTGAAACTCAAACATCCATTCTACAGTAATCAGTAACCCACCGGCCACCACTCATGTGAACCCTTTGATCATGTCGACATTCAGGTCGTCCCCTAAAAAAATGTGAGTGACCATGAGAGAGGTAGGGACCCAATCATAGGAATCCTGGAGCAGAGTCCACAAGGTTCACGGAACACTATGTCGCAGGCGCAAAACAAACAGACAAACAAACATGCTCACACATTTACACACACAACCGCTGAACTCATGGAGAGAACATCATATGAGAGACTCCATGACACACCGTAAATCCTCTCCTTGAGTCCTACTACTAAAAACGGTGCATTTTACAAGCAGGTCAGGTAGAGCTAAAGTACCAATCTTCTACAGACTTGCAATAACTACGGTCCCTTTTTCCTCCCTCGTGAAACTCATGAATGCTTTTCTAAGGCAGGGTGTAACCGTGCCTGTTCAAAGTCTTCCAGGCCTTTGTTGTAGAGTTTCCAAACAATGTCGCTCTCCCTCAACTGAGGATGGGACAGGAGGCTGTGGAACAATGGTTCTCAACCAGGGGAGCTAGAACACCTAGTGGGCCTTACAGAGTTCTGACGGGTCTCTGGAAAAGCATGGAAAAACCGTGAACATGCCAACATGAATAGAGAAACATCAGCAACAAGAACACAACATTTTATGGGAGAGCACTGTTAGTTGTTTTAAGGTGAATATGTTATTGTTTTATACGAAGACAAAAAGGGTTAGTGACATTGTGCCATTTCATTTCAGTGGGGGTTTCCTCTTTAAAATGTTCTCCGAAAATATTTATATTGTTCTTACAGGGGGTCTCCAGATTAGAGGGGTGTCTCAGTAGGCCACGCAGAGGAAAGGTTGAGAGCCCCTGGTAGCCATAGAAACGGATCCTGATTGGTAGGTAATAGTGCACCTCTATAGCTCTGATAGGATTAGCAACTTTCTTTGAATTCAGCTAATCAATGCTGATGTTAATGTATCAGGTTAATCTCAATCAATACTCATGTTAATTCAATTCATGCAAATTCATCAACGAAAGTCAACTGATTGTGATACGTAAACGGTTGCTCAATGTAGAGGCTTCAGAACTTTATTGAAAATAAATCAGCAAAATCAAAGTGGTTACAGTTCATGAAATAAACGTTTCAATAAAATAAGAAAATCACTTTCAAATTGGAGCTGCAGTCATTTAGCCGAAAAGGTGCTAAAAGTGCAGGGTTGATCATTAGAAGATTTCCTATGTGAAATCTATGGAATACATACGCAATCAACGATATGCTACACACAATGGTCCACTTCCTACACTGGAACAGAGTATATGCAATATAGAAAAACCTATTACACCAAGGAAACATTAAGCCGCTGCTCTGCACAGTTTACCCTCAACACACCGACCAAGACAGTATTATAAGAAGGTTGCAGAATCTAGAAAAAAACATTGATTTGGCACATTTTCACCATCTTAATAACAGTTGAAATATAGATTTTCTTTGGTTTGTGTGCATGTATGTACGTTCAGAACACAAGGCAATGTTTTACTGCAATGTACTGCACTTCTGGCACTCGCAGCTGGTAACACGTGCATACAGGTGTGGCATAACGGAGCCCCCAGTACAGGTCAGATTCATTGACTTCCTCTCATAACTCCTCACTCTGCAACACTCACACTTCTGTTCCAGTTGGAGAACACTGCGAGCAACAATCCACCTGAGGTTTAGAGAGAGGGAGGAGAAGAGAAGAGGACCGGACATTCACATTGTCGTTGTGTCACACACTCGTATCCAGAGCAACGTACAGTAAGTGCATTAATCATCTCTGGCCAGTCTTACCTTGTCTCTGTCCCACACTGGCCTTGACACATGGGCAGCTGTAGTGTTGCTGTGCAGTTGTCTACAGTGATGTTCACACTAGACACCCTGGTAGCACAGGTCTGGTTACCTGGGGTAGGGACAACGGCAGTGTGTGAGTGGGGAAAATGCATCAACCTCATCGTCACCACAGTTCTTTCTCTGAACTAAAGTGCTCTATGTTGAAAACTTTAACAATTGTTTTAACAGAGTACTGACAAACAAAATACTAAAATATAGTTTTTTTTGTGTGAACTGACCCTTTAATACAGTTCAGAGTTACATTGTACATAATCATACGTTGGAGCTATAAGCAATAGATACAAAGACTAGGAAACGTTATATTGTTGCTGATTTTCTAGTCTCTCCTTGCAGTGGAAATGTCCACAGTGAATAAGTGAACCACCTCAGTTCAACCACTAGATGTCCGGCCCTCCCTCTCTTCATGGTCAGTGTGACCAGACATGAACAAATACCTACAACACAGACTGGGGATAAGAGTTAGCTTACATGTGTAGCAGCAATGTTGTTCGTCCCATACTCTGTCCTCCTAGAAACAAAACAGTCGCATTGAAAAGTTCTATAGTTCCATACGTTGTGAGAAGAAGAAAAAAAAGATGTCTTCATAAATACATTTGAAAGAGCAGCGGGTACCTCTGAGCAGTTCTGATGGGGACACACCCTTCTCACTGTCTGAGTGCCTTCTCTGGTACAGCTATAGGACTCACAAGGCAGGGCAAGATCTGTCCATCTGTCTCCCACCTAACCAAACAGGCACACAGACATCAGATAAGAAGAGATGCCAATGTGTGCAAAGGTATTGTGTGTGTTTGTGTGTGTTTGTGTGTGTGTGTGTGTGTGTGTGTGTGTGTGTGTGTGTGTGTGTGTGTGTGTGTGTGTGTGTGTGTGTGTGTGTGTGTGTGTGTGTGTGTGTGTGTGTGTGTGTGTGTGTGTGTGTGTGTGTGTGTGTGTGTTACACCCCCCCCCCCTAAACATCTGGATGCTTACTTTGTAGGTCCTTCCATTATAGTTACACGTCTTCTCAACTGCAAAGGAAAGTGAGGTCATGTGAGCACTAGGAAGGTGAGTGCATTTAGAAACGCCCTGTCCATGCATCGTTATTATTATTCCGTATCAGATCCATCATCTTACCACAAGTCTGTTTGCCACAGCAGCCGGTGACCAGGACTGAGTTCTGACTGCAGAGAGGTGGCGGGGGAGGGGAGGGGTTAGGTTGACACTCCTCGGTCTTGGTTTGGTTACTACACGTACACACCTGGCAGTTGGACTGCCATGTCTCCCCAAGCTGTAAAACAGAAGAACATTCATACTAAAAAGTACCAGTATATCAGCCCCTGTAACAGAGCTGTAAATCATGGAGCCATGAAAGCACATGGACTTCTCACCTGCTTGTGTTCTCCCAGTGGACCCTTGCAGTCTGGAAGACATAACGAAGAGGTTGAACTTCTAACACATAAAGCATCAGTATAGTATGCACGGTTGGGGTCAATTCCAATCGAATTGTTATTCACTCATGAAGCGGAGAATTTATGTTGAATTCAAATCGAAGGTCAACAATCTGTTACACTGTTTGGACTGTTTGAATTGAAAAGCATAACATTTATGGAAGTGAATTGTAAAACAATATTTGTACATTTCCCAGTAAATTACATGAATGCACAAAGTATGACAAAATGAATGCAGGATTTGTTTTAAATTCATTTCAATTTGTATTTCTATATTACCAGTATAGCTAGGCTGTCTAAAGTGACGTGATCAGTCTGAAAGCCAGAAGTAATTGAATTCGAATGTGGAATTGTTGGGGATAATATTGAATTGGGAATTGAATTCATGCAATTTAACTTACAATGGAATTGAGAGGGATTAAAGTATCTCTGAATTTAAAGTGACCCGGAATTAGAATTGAATTAAATGGAATTTACAGGGAGAGGGAATTGAATTACAATTCAATTTGTGAAATGAACCCCAACCCTGATAGTATGTAGAAATTGCACACCTGGAGGTCATTGCAGTCAATGTGTTCAGGCCAAATCCTGATTTGGGATGCTCATAGCATAGCGTTTCCCAAACTCAGTCCTCGGGACACCAAGAGGTGCACTTTTTTATTTATTTATTTTTTACCCCAAACACTATCAAAGCTTGATGATTAGTTGATTATTTGAATCAACTGTGTAGTGCTAAGGCAAAACCCAAAATGTGCACCCCTTGGGGTCCCGAGGACCGAGTTTGGGAAACCCTGTCTTAGCATAACTCAGATGATCACAAGCTCAACTTCAACCTATACAAGTGGATTTCTCAAGCTTGGATTTGGCCCTAGGCTCAAGAGAGAATCCAAACTCCACTCACAGGGACACTCCGACACACAGATCGTCTTGTGCTCCTCAGCTCTGAACTGTCCTCTGAGACAGAAACATCCAGCCTTAACTTCCTCCTGTACTCTCCCTTGAACACGGACTCTGCAGAAAGAACGTGGAACACAGAAGACTCTTGAACTTTTCAGACACTTTTTAAAAATACATTTAGACACGTAAAATGTCCTCTGTTAAATAGTTAGGACACAGGGAGGTGGATTCACTTACCCTCCGTGACAGTAGTCATCCAATTGACCTTGGCACTCTCTGTACGCCATCCCTGTTGGGCACCCAATAGCTGAAAAAAAGAAAATTAATTAGTGAAATGTTCTTTCTCTCTTCTTGTCTTTGTGTCTTAATGAATTTCCCCAGCATCAGTACACCATGATGGATGATTAAAAAAAAAAAAAAAAAAAATAATAAAAAAATATATATATATATATATATATATATATATATATATATATATATATATATATATATACATACATACATTTCTTTTTTTTTTTTTAAATCAACGCCTCAGCTGATTTTCCAAGCACCAATACACATTTCAGGAAGTTTTAGAAACTTAAAAAAAAAAGTTAAATTACCACAGGTCCCGTTGGTGAGTTGTCTCCAGTTCACACAGATTCCTGCTTTCTTACACTCCTCAGCAGCCTGCTCCAGAGGAGAACAAGCAGTGTCGTTCCTACCACATGAATCAAACCTACAGTTCTTCTCAAGCTGGCTCAGATCCACCCGTCTACTGCAATCTGCAAAAACTCTGTAATGACACATACCAACAGACTGATCAACATACAGGAAAACCAATAGTTTTACAACACAACAAAATCAGTTTGTATGTTGCATGGTTTTGTCTCAGTATAATGTATAATGCTGTCGCAGCAACATTGAATGAAACGCCTCAGATTTTTGACCATTTGGGAGATCATCGTGTGAAATAAATCATATTGAATTGAATCGTCCTACGGGTGATGGAGAAGGTCACAGAGGGGGCTGCCAGGACAGCTGGTAGTATTGTTTGTAGATTGGCAAGGGATGTCCCTGGGAGCAGCGCTACACTCAGGCTTCAGAGGGTCCTCATAGATCCAGTCATAGGCGGTCTTATCACAGCAGCTGTCAGCTTCAGTCTCCCCACTTCTACGCACACAAGAGCTCCCACCGCACACACCTGCCAATGGCCAAAGATGTAAACGTAAGCTTGGTAACGAACCCATACATACACGAATGCACGCATGCATGCAGGCAGGCATACACGCACCACACACTTCCTTGTCTAATACAAACCGCATTGTCCTTGGGTGTTATTCAGGAAATGCTCCATGGCCAAGGTGACCGTCACAGTGTTGGATGGTGTGAGAGAGATATGTGAGCGTATCTCAGGGATGTATACAGACACCATATAGCCTGTCGTCTCAAACCTGATACCATTCTCCTCATAGGGAGGCTCAACGTTCTTCTGGTTCAGAGTAGACTAGGACAGAGAGGAGCAGAATGGTTTGAGTGAGTGAGATCTCAGAAAGATCACTATCAAGGCTATATATTCAAGAGTCAATCAATCAAAATGTGGTGACTACTGGAATGAATTGACAAATCATTTAATGAATGGAAGGACGGATGAATGAATCCTTAAACCAATCAATCAATAAATCAAGTTGAAGACCGGCAGTACCTTCACCCTGTACTCATCCGGTACGATGCTGACAGTGGCCGTGTTGTTCCGGTACTGCAGGATAATGCCTTTGGCACAGGAGCCGTCCAACTCGGGAATACAGAAGTAGTTGTCCACGCTAACAGTCAGATGGTGACGCAGCGTTTTCTCCTTGACCAGGATGTATGTACAATTATCCAGGAAGTCAAAGGTCACACCCTGGAAGGAGATGTAGTGAGGGTCTCCATAGAGGTTACAACGACCTGGGGGACAGGGGGAATAAGAGTAGAGGGGCATAAGAGTAGAGGGGGAATAAGCGAGGAACTGACTTATAGTAAGTGCATTCCCATAAGGGAGACAAAACTACGACATAAAAAGAGCAGACTTTGCAGGAAGTAAAACCCTCTTCAAAAACAAGATCCACGGATAGACAAACTCTAGCACTTCACACAAAGGAACAGACAGGCAGCCAGACTCACAATTACACTTCCAGTAGTCACAGCATCCGTCTGAGACACTGACCATCTGTCCCCTGGGGCACATGGTGGGGCGAACTGGATTCGGACAGGTGACCGAAGTCATCTCTATCTTCCCACCCGTACAAATCTTATTGAAGCAGTCTTCTGTCCACTTCTCTCCACACACCCACATCTTGTTCCTCTTCAGGTCTCTACACTCACAAACTGGAAACAAGGTGAAGATTTGACTTAAACATAGTGGAACAATTTCAACATCTATTTGTAAGGTCAGCATTAGTGTCGATTTTAGAGATAAACCTATATCAGCAATCCAAATTGGCAAAAATATATTTAAATATGTTGGCCTACTTGTACGTGTTGTAGACTCTGTAGATATTGTTGTTGACATTGTTGTTGGACCCGTAGATGTTGTCGATTCAGAGGTAGTGGGAGATGGTGTAGAGGAGGTTGTTTGTTGACTTGTGTACAGGGTTGTAGCTTCAGTCGATGGTCCTTCAGATGTTGCTTTGGTTGTCATTTCAGTAAAATGAGTTGGTTTGGTTGTCATTTCAGTAAAAGAAGTTGGTTCGGTTGTCATTTCAGTAAAAGAAGTTGGTTCGGTTGTCATTTCAGTAAAATGAGTTGGTTTGGTTGTCATTTCAGTAAAAGAAGTTGGTTCGGTTGTCATTTCAGTAAAAGAAGTTGGTTGTCATTTCAGTATGTGATGAAGTTGGTTCGGTTGTAGATGTTGGTTCAACATATTTGGTTGTAGAATATGAGAATGTAGTTGTGGGTTGTGTTGATGCTAATTTAGTTGTAGTTTCAATGTATGCTGTAGTTGCTTCTGCAGTAGTGGTTTGTCCGGCTGTAGTACTCAACGAATCCATAGCTCCTTTACTATGGTGAGTATTTGTAGGTCCTGTAACTATCGTTGGGAATAGTGTGGTTGTATATTCAGGTGGGGTTCTTGTTGTTGTGGGTTGTTTAGGTGAGGTTGTATATTCAGGTGTAGTAGTCAGTATAGTTGTTGTAGCTTCAGGTGTAGTTCTCATTGTAGTTGATTGTGTAGCTGTGGTTGTAGGTTCATATGTAGTTGTAGGTTGTTTGGGTGAGGTTGTATATTCAGGTGTAGTAGTCAGTATAGTTGTTGTAGCTTCAGGTGTAGTTCTCATTGTAGTTGATTGTGTAGCTGTGGTTGTAGGTTGCTTGGGTGTGGTTGTAGCTTCAGGTGTAGTAGTCAGTATAGTTGTTGTAGCTTCAGGTGTAGTTCTCATTGTAGTTGATTGTGTAGCTGTGGTTGTAGGTTCATATGTAGTTGTAGGTTGTTTAGGTGTAGTTCTCATTGTAGTTGATTTCAGCTGTGGTTGTAGGTTGTTTAGTTGTTGTAGCTTCAGGTGTAGTTCTCATTGTAGTTGATTGTGTAGCTGTGGTTGTAGGTTGTTTGGGTGTGGTTGTAGCTTCAGGTGTAGTTCTCATTGTAGTTGATTGTGTAGCTTGTTGTAGCTTCAGGTGTAGTTCTCATTGTAGTTGATTGTGTAGCTGTGGTTGTAGGTTCAGGTGTAGTAGTCGGTATAGTTGTTGTAGCTTCAGGTGTAGTTCTCATTGTAGTTGATTGTGTAGCTGTGGTTGTAGGTTGTTTGGGTGTGGTTGTAGCTTCAGGTGTAGTTCTCATTGTAGTTGATTGTGTAGCTGTGGTTGTAGGTTGTTTGGGTGTTGTTGTAGCTTCAGGTGTAGTTCTCATTGTAGTTGATTGTGTAGCTGTGGTTGTAGGTTGTTTGGGTGTGGTTGTAGCTTCAGGTGTAGTTCTCATTGTAGTTGATTGTGTAGCTGTGGTTGTAGGTTGTGTAGCTGTGGTTGTAGGTTCAGGTGTAGTTCTCATTGTAGTTGATTGTGTAGCTGTGGTTGTAGGTTGTTTGGGTGTGGTTGTAGCTTCAGGTGTAGTTCTCATTGTAGTTGATTGTGTAGCCGTGGTTGTAGGTTCAGGTGTAGTAGTCACTATAGTTGTTGTAGGTTCAGGTGTAGTTCTCATTGTAGTTGGTTGTGTAGCTGTGGTTGTAGGTTGTGTAGCTGTGGTTGTAGGTTCAGGTGTAGTTCTCATTGTAGTTGGTTGTGTAGCTGTGGTTGTAGGTTGTGTAGCTGTGGTTGTAGGTTCAGGTGTAGTAGTAGGTTGTGTAGCTGTGGTTGTAGGTTCAGGTGTGGTGGTAGGTTGTGTAGCTGTGGTTGTAGGTTCAGGACCTAAAGAGGTAAATCACATAAATAGATGTGTTAATACCACATTTGTTTTATTTCACCTTTATTTAACCAGGTCGGCCAGTTGAGAACAAGTTCTCATTTACAACTGCGACCTGCATTCCTGATAATATAATACTTGAATACAAGTCCGTCACAATTGTGATCAAAGTCTTAACTGATTTACAAATGTGTTCATGTCGTCATAACTCATATCCACTTACCACAGTTAATGCGTCCCTGTTCACAAGTGCTGTAGACAGAGAACACAGGAAAAGATCAGTTACCATTCTCCTGTATGTTACATTTATTTTCCCTTTCTCATTTCCTCACATAGGCCTACATGCACTGGTATACTGTAAATTGGTGCTCACCATTTCTCAGTGGGCTTCCTGATAACTGTACCAGGTTCAACAGTAGTCTCGTTGGAATAACAGGTGCAGTTGTCCAAAGTGGAGCAACTCCTTCTGTTCTCATCATAGTATGGAGCCTCTGCCGGGCATCTCGGGTAGCAGCCTGCACACAGGCGTTAAGTTAGCGTTAAGGTCAACATCACTGTGAGGAGTAGATTCATCTCTCATGACAGATATAAACATACATGTAAACTTAAACGGGATTATCTATTAGTGTACACAAGATTTGGTTCTGGGATCATAGCCTGGTGACAAGTCGGTTTGACAGCAGATCCAGGACCATGTTAGATGGATCAACCATTTCCATTAATTGAGTCAGTTCAGTTACCTTCCAGTTTGCCAGTGAAGAGGTTGTTCTTGCCACAGGTCTTGATCTGTCCACAGGGATCGTAGTGCCAGCTACTGTGGCCCTGCTCATTGTAGTAGTCGCAGTATACCGCTGTATGGGTAGGTAAGGGAATAGTTCATTTAAACACTGTTTCAATAACACATACATATACAGTTGAAGTCGGATGTTTACATACACCTTAGCCAACTACATTTAAACTCAGTTTTTCCACAATTCCTGACATTTAATCCTCGTAAAAACTGGCTGTCTTAGGTCATTTGGAATCACCACTTTATTTTAAGAATGTGAAATGTCAAAATAATAGTAGAGAGAAGGATTGATTTCAGCTTTTATTTATTTCATCACATTCTCTGTGGGTCAGAAGTTTACATACACTCAATTAGTATTTGGTAGCATTGCCTTTAAATTGTTTAACATGGGTCAAATGTTTTGGGTTGACTTCCACAAGCTTCCCACAATAAGTTGGGTGAATTTTGGCCCATTCCTCCTGACAGAGCTGGTGTAACTGAGTCAGGTTTGTAGGCCTCCTTGCTCGCAGATGATTGTTCAGTTCTGCCCACAAATTTTCTATGGGATTGAGGTCAGGGCTTTGTGATGGCCACTCCAATACCTTAACTTTGTTGCCCTTAAGCAATTTTGCCACAACTTTGGAAGTATGCTTGGGGTCATTGTCCATTTGGAAAATCCATTTGCGACCAACTGCCTGACTGATGTCTCGAAATGTTGCTTCAATATATCTACATGATTTTCCTCCCTCATGATGCCATCTATTTTGTGAAGTGCACAAGTCCCTCCTGCAGCAAAGCACCTCCACAACATGATGCGGACACCCCCTTACTCCACGGTTGGCTTGCATGCCTCCCCCTCTTTCCTCCAAACATAACGGTGGTCATTATGGCCAAACAGTTTTATTTTTGTTTCATCAGACCAGAGGACATTTCTCCAAAAAGTACGATCTTTGTCCCCATGTGCAGCTGCAAACCGTAGTCTGGCTTTTTTTATGGCTGTTTTGGAGAAGTAGCTTCTTCCTTGCTGAGCGGACTTTCAGGTTGTGTCGATATAGGACTTGGTTTGCTGTGGATATAGATACTTTTGTACCTGTTTCCTCCAGCATCTTCACAAGGTCCTTTCCTGGGTTTGGGTTTGATTTGCACTTTTCACACCAAAGTACGTTCATCTCTAGGAGACAGAACGCGTCTCCTTCCTGAGCGGTATGACGGCGGTATGACGGCTGCGTGGTCCCATGGTGTTTATACTTGCTTACTATTGTTTGTACAGATGAACGTGGTACCTTCAGGCATTTGGAAATTGCTCCCAAGGATGAACCAGTCTTGTGGAGGTCTACATTTTCTTTCTGAGGTCTTGGCTGATTTCTTTTGATGTTCCCATGATGTCAAGCAAAGAGGCACTGAGTTTGAAGGTAGGCCTTGAAATACATCCACAGGTACACCTCCAATTGACTCAAATGATGTCAATTAGGCTATCAGAAGCTTGCAAAGCCATGACATAATTTTATGGAATTTTCCAAGCTGTTTAAAGGCCCAGTCAACTTAGCGTCTATAAACTTCTGACCCACTGGAATTGTGATTCAGTGAATTATAAGTGAAATTATCTGTCTGTAAACAATTGTTGGGAAAATGTTGTGTGTCATGCACAAAGTAGATGTCCTAACCGACTTGCCAAACCTATAGTTTGTTAACAAGACATTTGAAAAACAAGTTTTAATGACTCTAACCTAAGTGTATGTAAACTTCTGACTTCCACTGTAAGTAGCATTTCATTGAAAGACTATCCTGGGCAGGCTCATACATACTTTAAAAAAACAACGATAAAGTGTTAGCATTACTTTTAAATGAAATACTGCATCAGCATTTAATCCTATTTTCATCAGTTGTGTTTACATACGGCACATGTCTGGCGTTCTCCAGCGGACACACACGTCCTGGTCACTGCAGGCCTCAGCGTAGGCCGCCACAGACGTACAGAAACCCAAGAACTTCCCCTCAAACTCACAGGAGCACGACTCCAACACACAGGCCTGGTAGTAGGGCTCTGGGTCCACCTGGAGAACAAAGCAGAACATCTTAACAGAATGTCTCCTGAAATGTGTTACATAATTATATAATACATGCAATTTAGCAGATGCTTTTAGGAGTACCTAAACATTTATAATATCTTGTACGGGTGTTTGTGGGAATCAAACCCACTCTCCTGGCATTGAAAGCACCATAATCTACCAACTGAGCAACAAAGGACCCACATGTTTGGGGTGAACTATCTCTTTAAGCCTACCTTTAAGTGGAGGTGTGTGATGTTTGGGGTAAACTAACCTTTTATAAGCGTACCTCTTTGGCAGTCCTTAATTAAAGGTGTTTAACATTTGGGGTGAACTGTCCTTTTAAGCGAACTTTACCTTCAAGTGGCAGTCCTTAAAGGTGTCTCCCCTGAGGATCATACAGCGTCTCTCGGCCCAGGCGGAGCAGTAAGAGTGGCGCTGGCACGGAAACACCTCATTGGTCACGTCAGAGCAGGGGGGTGTGGCCGTCTTCCAGCTGTTGCCGAACGCGAGGGGGCTGGACACCACCGATGACCCACTTATCTGCAGGTCGTTCATCTCGTTGGAATCGAAGTTCCCGCAAAGTCCACACACTCGGTTCTGTGAATGTACAGCTGATTAATTAGGTAATTAACTTAATTAATAATAATCCAATTCATTTATGAGTTACTAACTTAGGCAAGACAGTTGTGCTAACTTAAACATAGCTTAATACTAAACAGTACTTAGTAGCTGTGAAATTATATTTCAGCAGTTGCAATGATCAACGAGCAATAGGGAAATCTTGCAGGTTGCATCTTTAACGTCTCGATAGAGAGAACTCACCCTCCAACGGTCGTCCAGTATGACGGTAAGTTGGGTGTGTTTGTCCCAGATGAGGGTTAGTCCTCTAGAAGGCACTGAGATCATGATGTAGAGGCCCACAGTGTGGGTGGAGTACAGAGGCTCCGCCTCCAGAGAAGCCCATCCCCCCTTGGGGCCGTCTCGTCACCTTCATTTCATTCAGAGTCAGAGTGACATTACCCTGAGAGAAAAGACAAACACCTCATTAAGGAAGTTAATAACGCTCCATACTACAGTCCTATTACCACAGGTATTCAGTAGAAAATTACTCGCCAAAAAAAAAAAGTCCTTTTCATGCAAACATTCTGATACGTATTTTCATTATTCAATACAATTAGTATTTACCTGGTGATCCCAAGTGGTGTTTAGTCCTACTTAACAAAACACATTCCAAACAAACTGAGGGGTAGTTCTATTTAATAATAATGGACTTCAAAAGCACGGCGTGACAGAGGAGAGAAGTGAGCTAAGTGTATTACCAGCAGGTCTAACACGATGGTCCGGGAACAGGTCAGAGCCTCGTCACAGCACGGGACACTCTCCACTTTGACAGAAAACGACCCAGCTTCCCTACCACAGCCATCCTATGAGAGAAGGAAGAAAACAGCAGAATTGTAGATGGTTTTTTTTAAGAAGCAGTACCATTAATTTCACAGCAGTATAGAAAATAAAATAAAATAAATATCTCTAACAAAATGAAGAACAATGCTTGATAACCCAATGAAAAGGTGATATCAGATTGGCTTCTGTGACTCACCTCCACTAATGTGTACTGACAGTTCCCATCGTAGCGGTACCATTTAGAGTCAAAGGTTTGATAGTGTCCGTTTCCATACACCAGGCATGTACCAGGGCATGGTTCATCTACACAGCTCCACTGGGCATGGCGGCAGGTGCTGGAAGTGGATGGAGACAAACTTTTAGGGTGGTGATTCTGAACTTCCACTTCAGTATAATTTTTTGCTTAGTCAGGTATTGATGTAAATTTAAATTGGACCTTTATTTAACCAGGCAAGTCAGTTAAGAACAAATTCTTATTTCAATGACGACCTAGGAACAGTGGGGTCAACTGCCTTGTTCAGGGGTAGAAAGACAGATTTGTACCTTGTCAGCTCGGGGATTTGATCTTGCAACCTTTCGGTTACTAGTCCAACACTCTAACCACTAGGCTACATGAAACATCAACTTAAGTAGAGGTTAGGATTCAAATGATGGATTACATTTCAGACAGTAAGTATAAAACACTATCTTTTTGCTTCAGCTCAGAATCAGACAAACACTTCCTGATGTTCGTTAGATATAATACACCACGTGGTGTGTTCGTTGGTTTGTTTGTCTTTAAAAATGGACAAATCCCCAAGTCGTACTGTGATACATTCACTTATGTATGTATCTGTAATTGATACACACTTCAGAAGTAGCAAGGCAACAGTTGTGGCTCACTCACCATGTTCTACAGTTGGTCTTGACACTCTGTCCTGCTTTGAACACTTTGCCGCTGTACTGACAGGTGCAGTGGTCCACAGTCACACACACACCCCTATGGTCTTCCAACTGGCCCCCTGGACAGTAACAGCCACTTGTACAATTCTGAACAGCACTCTGGGAACAACAAAGATGAGTGTCTCATTACAATTCAATGCTAATTGAATCAATGAACAGTTTTCAGTTCTACTTTTTGGGCTAGCATGAAATATTCACTTTTTATTACATTTTTTATGTTAACTCTAATTCTGTGAACTTACTGTTGGTTTGCTCAGACTGGCACATGTTTTTTGAGCTGTATCTATGGCAAATTGTGAGCAATGCACACAAACCTTCCCCTGGGTGCAACCTGAAACAGACAGTAGCATACAGTATTACATTTGAAGGCAAAAATATGTAATAACATAGAATTAGACCATCAAGAGGCTATTAAATAAAAATATATATTTACCACAATCTTCAGAGCACAGCAATTCTCCATCCTCACATTTGCTGCAAAAGAGTATAAAAAGGTGGATGTAAGATGTTGGTGTATAGGCTGTCTGATCGTCATCAGTGATCAGGCCAACCACCGCTGTGTCATCAGCAAACGTAATGATGGTGTTGGAATCCTGCGCAGCCACACAGTTGTGGGTGAACAGGGAGTACAGGAGGGGACTAAGCACGTACCCCTGAGGGACGCCCATGTCGAGGGTCAGTGACGGATGTGTTGTTGCCTACCCTCAACACCTGGGGGTGGCCCATCTGGATGTCTAGGATCGAGTCAGTTGCAGAGGCTGGTGTTCAGTCCCAGGGTCCTGAGCTTAGTGATGAGCTTGGAAGACACTATGGTGTAGTCAATGAACAGCATTCTTACGTAGGTTTTCCTCTTTTCCAGGTGGGAGAGGGCAGTGTGGAGTGCAAGAGAGAGTTTGTCATCTGTGGATCTGTTGGGGCGGTATGCGAATTGGACTGGATCCAGGGTGTCTGGAATGATGGTGTTGATGTGAGCCATGACCAGTCTTTCAAAGCATTTCATGTCTACAGATGTGAGTACTATGGGGTGATAGTCATTTAGACAGATTACCTTGGCGTTCTTGGGCAAGGGACTATGGTGGTCTGCTTGAAACATGTAGATATTACAGACCGTCAGGGAAAGGTTGAACATGTCAGTGAAGACATTTGCCAGCTGGTCAGCACATGCTCCGAGTACACATCCTGGTAATCTGTCTGGCCTTGACCCTTAACCAGCTTAATTTTTTTCTAAATTCCCTGCGGAAATCTAATTAGCATAATACAAAAATCCCCATAAAAATCTGTCAGTTTAAGCTAGAGATCTGGGTTTTTTTGCATTGGAAGCGTCTCCATCCACCGTACGTCCACATTTGCGGTGAAAGGTTACAACGCTCGACCGGGGGTTTATCAGATCACGAGACATCCCAAAAATCGGTCTTCTCCATTTTGCGTCAAAAGACTTGTCTATAGTTGATACGGCTGATCTGCCAAATTCTGTCTGTAGTTTTTAAACCGCTTGAGCTACACAACCATCTGTGCAAAGGTGTGACTCACGAACGTCTACAGTTGTTTTACTCTAAGACGCACACAGGCCTCAAGACTAATCTAAAGGTACCAGTTGAGAAAAATGAATGGAAGTATACAGTATACAGAGACTGTTTATTGCCCAAAATATGGGGTTAATATATATATATATATATATATATATATATATATATATATATATATATATATATATATATATATATAAAACTAAACAAATAATGTTTCCTGATCTTTCTTATATATCTTTTTAGGAGAGACACTTCGGAATAAACTTCCTTTTGATATTTTTGCTGGGACTATCTGTTCCTTGTGGTGAATCTGTTATTCAATGTGTTTGTATGGGCTAATAGCAGTAAGGACCAGAAAAAAGAACATGTATACTTCAAGGGGTCTTAAAATGTCAAATCAAATAGCTAAAGGATCCTTGGTATGACCTTACAAATGACATATAGCTTAGTAGAAAGAAATTTGGAAGCCCATACACATCTGACGAGCGTTTGCAAGCCCTGCCTCATCTGATGAGTGTTTGCAAGCCCTGCCTCATCTGATGAGTGTTTGCAAGCCCTGCCTCATCTGATGAGTGTTTGCAAGCCCTGCCTCATCTGATGAGTGTTTGCAAGCCCTGCCTCATCTGACGAGTGTTTGCAAGCCCTGCCTCATCTGATGAGTGTTTGCAAGCCCTGCCTCATCTGATGAGTGTTTGCAAGCCCTGCCTCATCTGATGAGTGTCAGATCCGACATAGTAGAATTCAACAATAGTCCCGTATTGATGTGTTGACAGTTTGATGGCTCGTTGGAGGTCGTAGCAGGATTTCTTATAAGCAGCCAGATTAGTGTCCCGCTCTTGGAAAGCGGTAGCTCTAGCCTTTAGCTCAGTGCGGTTGTTGCCTGTATTCCATGGCTTCTGGTTGGGATATGTACGTAGGGTTAGATGTACAATGACTAGCAAAAGTATTCACCCCCCTTGCCATTTTTCCTATTTTGTTGCCTTACAACCTGGAATTAAAATGGATTTTGGGGGAATTTGTATCATTTGATTTACACAACATGCCGACCACTTTGAAGATGCAAAATATTTTTTTTGTTAAACAAACAAGAAATAAGACAAAAACTTAACCCCCTCCCCCCTCCCGTCAATACTTTGTAGAGACACCTTTTGCAGCAATTACAGCTGCGAATATCTTGGGGTATACATTTACATTTAAGTCATTTAGCAGACGCTCTTATCCAGAGCGACTTACAAATTGGTGCATTCACCTTATGACATCCAGTGGAACAGCCACTTTACAATAGTGCATCTAAATATTTTAAGTGGGGGGGGGGGGTGAGAAGGATTACTTTATCCTATCCTAGGTATTCCTTAAAGAGGTGGGGTTTCAGGTGTCTCCGGAAGGTGGTGACTCCGCTGTCCTGGCGTCGTGAGGGAGTTTGTTCCACCATTGGGGAGCCAGAGCAGCGAACAGTTTTGACTGGGCTGAGCGGGAACTGTACTTCCTCAGTGGTAGGGAAGCGAGCAGGCCAGAGATGGATGAACGCAGTGCCCTTATTTGGGTGTAGGGCCTGATCAGAGCCTGGAGGTACTGAGGTGCCGTTCCCCTCACAGCTCCGTAGGCAAGCACCATGGTCTTGTAGCGGATGCGAGCTTCAACTGGAAGCCAGTGGAGAGAGCGGAGGAGCGGGGTGACGTGAGAGAACTTGGGAAGGTTGAACACTAGACGGGCTGCGGCGTTCTGGATGAGTTGTAGGGGTTTAATGGCACAGGCAGGGAGCCCAGCCAACAGCGAGTTGCAGTAATCCAGACGGGAGATGACAAGTGCCTGGATTAGGACCTGCGCCGCTTCCTGTGTGAGGCAGATGTTAGTTGAGAACGACAGGGTGTTGTCCAGGATCACGCCAAGGTTCTAGCGCTCTGGGAGGAGGACACAATGGAGTTGTCAACCGTGATGGCGAGATCATGGAACGGGCAGTCCTTCCCCGGGAGGAAGAGCAGTCTGGCCTTGCCGAAGTTCAGCTTGAGATGGTGATCCGTCATTATCCACACTGATATGTCTGCCAGACATGTTCATCAGAGATGCGTACTCTGCGGATGTTGTAGAGCATGAACCTACAGGTATTTAGCGCTCTGGTGAGGAGACAGATTCTCGCCACGCCACCTGGTAGGATGGTGATCCGACCTGTCAGGTAGCACGCAATTGTGTGTCGTCTGCATAGCAATGATAGGAGAGACCATGTGAGGTTATGACAGAGCCAAGTGACGCGAGATAGGAGAGGGCCTAGAACAGAGCCCTGGGGACACCAGTGGTGGAGAGGGTGGCCACCTGGTAGGAGGATCTGATGGTTCACAGGGTGGAGAGGAGGATCTGATGGTTCACAGTATCGAAGGCAGCCGATAGGTCTAGAATGATGGTTCACAGTATCGAAGGCAGCCGATAGGTCTAGAAGGATGAGAGCAGAGGAGAGAGAGTTAGCTTTAGCGGTGCGGAGCGCCTCCGTGGGGTATGTCTCGATAAGCTTGGAACATCTAGCCACTGGGATTTTTGCCCATTCTTCAAGGCAAAACTGCTCCAGCTCCTTCAAGCTAGATAGGTTCCGCTGGTGTACATCAATCTTTATGTCATACCACAGATTCTCAAATGGATTGAGGTCTGGGCTTTGACAAGGCCATTCCAAGACATTTAAATAGATTTCCCCTTAAACCACTTCAGTGTTGTCATTGTCCTGCTGGAAGGTGAACCCCCGTCCCAGTCTCAAAGCTCTGGAAGACTGAAACAGGTTTCCCTCAAGAATTTCCCTGTATTTAGCACCATCCATCATTCCTTCAATTCTGACCAGTTTCCCAGTCCCTGTCAATGAAAAACATGGTGTTCTCGGGGTGATGAGAGATGTTTGGTTTGCGCCAGACATAGCGTTTCCTTGATGGCCAAAAAGCTCAATTTTAGTCTCATCTGACCAGAGTAGCTTCTTCCATATGTTTGGGGAGTCTCCCACATGCCTTTTGATGAACACCAAAAGTGTTTGCTTTTTTCTGGCCACTCTTCCGTAAAGGCCAGCTTTGGAGTGTACGACTTAAAGTGGTCCTATGAACAGCTCCTTCAGGGATATCTTTGGTCTCTTTGTTGCCTCTCCGATTAATGCCCTCATTTACATTTACATTACATTTAAGTCATTTAGCAGACGCTCTTATCCAGAGCGACTTACAAATTGGTGCGTTCACCTTATGACATCCAGTGGAGCTGCCACTTTACAATAGTGCATCTAAATCTTTTAAGGGGGGGGGTGAGAAGGATTACTTTATCCTATCCTAGGTATTCCTTAAAGAGGTGGGGTTTCAGGTGTCTCCGGAAGGTGGTGATTGACTCCCCTGTCCTGGCGTTGTGAGGGAGTTTGTTCCACCATTGGGGAGCCAGAGCAGCGAACAGTTTTGACTGGGCTGAGCGGGAACTGTACTTCCTCAGTGGTAGGGAGGCGAGCAGGCCAGAGCTGGATGAACGCAGTGCCCTTGTTTGGGTGTAGGGCCTGATCAGAGCCTGGAGGTACTGAGGTGCCGTTCCCCTCACAGCTCCGTAGGCAAGCACCATGGTCTTGTAGCCTGGTCCGTGAGTTCTGGTGGACGGCCCGCTCTTGGCAGGATTGTTGTGGTGCCATATTCTTTGCATTTTTTAATAATGGATTTAATGGTGCTCCGTGGGATGTTCAAAGTTTCTGATATTTTTTTTAGAACTCAACTCTGATCTGTACTTCTCCACAACTTTGTTCATGGCATCGCTTGCTTGGTGGTGCCTCTTGCTTAGTGGTGTTGCAGACTCTGGGGCCTTTCAGAACAGGTGTATATGTACAGCAGGTCAGCCACCAGGGGGAGACTCGTCGAGGCCTGGTGACAGACGGAGTATAAATCACGAGGCGATGGCTCCATCTGCTGGATGTTCCAGGGCTGGACGGGCTCTCCGCCCAGGACTAATTGGGGCTGATTGCTCACCAGCTGTACAAGCCCCATAAAGGCTGCCCGAGCGAAGACAATACACTGAGATCATGTGACTGATCATGTGACACTTAGATTGCACACAGGTGGACTTTATTTAACTAATAATGTGACTTCTGAAGGCAATTGGTTGCACCAGATCTTATTTAGCGGCTCCATAGCACAGGGGGTGAATACATAAGCACGCGCCACTTCTTTCATCTTTTATATTTCATCTTTTATTTTATTATTTAAGTACTTTTTTTCACTTCAGCAATTTGGACTATTTTTTTTTGAATGTCCATTACATGAATTCCAAATAAACATCCATTTAAATGACAAATTGTAATTGCAAAAAAATAGGAAAAACACCAAGGGGGGATGAATACTTTTGCAAGGTAATGTATACAGCCACATACTAGGGGAGAAGTGAATGGGAACTGTAGAGTTCCCGTGTGTGAATTCTTGCCCGATCTGCATTCTTTAAAGCTGTTCACCACTGGAACCAACTACCAGAAAACCAAAAATGCTGACTATAGTGTCAGTGCTTTTACACAAAAAGCGGTATAAAGAAGATCAAGTTTGAAACAAGTTTGAAACTTTTTCTTTGCTGTTTGTTTTTGTTTTTTGCTGTTTTTTACAACTCATGGTTCCAAAAGCAATGTGTCATTACGTGCAATATCTTGACCTTGGTCTGTAAACATATCTGTATATCCTGACCTCGGTTTTTGTTATTATTCCTAAGAAGAACACAAAAATGTGTCCGTTTCTATGTTGTCTGTTCGTATATATAATGTATTTTCTTTGTTATATGTTACCATGCCGGGGACTGCAGATGGAAATTAGCTGTTGAATAAATCTGGTCCAACGCGTCTTTTCTCAAGTGTACTGAGACTTATGGTTTGCCGTTCAAAATAAACGTAATAACGATAATACCAACAAAACGTAGCAAGTTCTGTAATAGGATCTCCTGTTTTTTTTGTGCAAGAGTCAAATGATTTATGCCGAGACTGTCATCGGTAATGACACCTCCATAGCTGTATGTAAGAGGAACTCACCACTGTCGTCCATCGATGGCAACAGGTCCTGGTGGTGTGACTCCTCCCTGATGGTGACATGGACACTGGGCCTTCGGGGTACAGGTGTCCCCGGTCAGATGAGTGCCCTCCAGGCAGCCACAGCCCTCCACAGGTGCATCCTCCACCCCACACCTGGGGTCTGGCCGGGATAGGGAGAGACAGGTGCTGTTGCACGCCTGCATTTCGTAGTCAAACCTCTGATTGTTCTCACACGGTACCGCTGGAAATGCAAAATGACATTCATGTTAAACATTTACAGAAAATGGCAGAAATATTGGTCAGAGAGAAATCCAAAATGACATTCATGTTAAACATTTACAGAAAATGGCAGAAATATTGGTCAGAGAGAAATCCAAAATGACATTCATGTTAAACATTTACAGAAAATGGCAGAAATATTGGTCAGAGAGAAATCCAAAATGACATTCATGTTAAACATTTACAGAAAATGGCAGAAATATTGGTCAGAGAGAAATCCAAAATGACATTCATGTTAAACATTTACAGAAAATGGCAGAAATATTGGTCAGAGAGAAATCCAAACCAGTGTAATTGGAATGAATGGCAGAGTAGAGAAGCAGTTGATGCATTTCCTGCTTTTACTTATGCAGGGAAATAAAAGTAACGTGATACAGTATATCAGAAATTGTGTAATATAATTATTGTCAATCTAAAATATTGTCTTGTAAATACAGTGTACACGGGTTTTATAACAATTTTCTGTATAAATAGCCTAGAAAATATATGTTGCCAGACAATACATTCCTCAATGTTTGTTTTCTTGGAAAGCTGTTATTATATGATACAATATCAGTACTTGTTTGCATTTACAACTTGTCTAAGTCCTATTAATCTCATTTCAGCCAGTGTATGGCTGTGGATTGACTGCATTGTTTGTATGGAATGTAAATTAGAAACATTATTCGAATCATTCCACCTAACAAACATACTGTGCAAATAATATTCAAATATATTGTTTTACACAATATGGTATCACAGTAAGCTTACCAAAATGTCTGACCATTTACACCGTCATAAGAAGCTTCATGTCCATTCTAGTCGTCCAATTGCTAATTCTATGGGTGTTACTCACTGCAGTTGGTGGCCCTTCTCCAGTCACCCACTGTGATGCCCTGGTTGGCACAGGCTTTGGCATAATTTGCCAGGGCCACACACAAACACTGCTGCAGCCCAGTTCCACAGGTACACGTTCTCTGGATACAAGCCTGCAAAACATGAAGTCACAAATGATCACAAAACATTGTTACATCATCATTTCCTAGTTCAATTACAAGGTAAATACCAATTCAAAAATATGAATTTTTGTTTGACCTTAAAATCAATGTATAAAAAGTTCTCGAGATTTTGTTTGGTATTAGTTGATCCTTGCCTTGTGGTAATTGTCAGTAGGCACGTGATCGTAGCACTTGGCGAAAATCCCACCGGGGTCTCTCAAGGTGTGACACTTCTCGTCTGCAAATATTTCTGAGAGGCAATAGTCCATAGGTTAGAGTTAGAAGCACTTAGACAATCCCATTTCTACACAATGTCGTATTGCAAGAGGCATTCACATTCCCCCTAATTCTTAAATGTCATGTAGACAATGTAATGTACCAACAAAGAGCGATAATACTATGTCAAGGGGAAACACATTGTCACCACATGCATTGTTTTCATGAAGCTATTCAAACAAACGGATTCATTTCCTTCATAGGAAAACCTACTGAACGCATGTGAGGACCTATTTTGTAAGTCATGAAGCCTTCAGAGGGACTTTACCGTTGTCGGTGTTGATACAGACTTTGGGTATGTTAACGGGACAGTCCCCTACACTCCAGGACAGCGCAAACGGTTCCGCTGCATTTTCTACGATACCACTGCTTGTGGTGAAATCATCAGTGGTATCAGTGTTGTAGTTTCCACAAAGTCCTAGTAAAAAAAAGGAACGTTACCACTTTATTTTACAGTACAAAAATGAGCAGATACATGACATCATTTGTTTGTTCGTTCACAGGATTCAGTCAATGTGACTTAACTACTGCTATGACAATGATAACGATGACGATACATAGCGATAATACGTATATCATGCAGAACCATTGTCACGATGAAAGCAAAGTACCTTCTGGCTCCCCTACTTCACTCTGTGGTAGAGTGATATAGAGCTGGAGGTCTGGAGACGTCTGTACTTGCATCTTCATGCCAAAGGATGTCAATACCTGGACATACATGGATGACTGCCAGAACACCATGGCGTTGTCTGACTGATGTAGCTCTTGGATTTCCTCTTTCTCAAACTGTACACTGTTGTGAGAGAATCTGTAGGTATGCTGTAATTGGCAAACAAAAAAGTGCTTTAGATGTTGTTGATCATCATAAAGAGACGTTGAATGTAAAAGGGGAAGCAAAGGTTACAAGCAGACAAACTGTACCTGGTAAATCTGAAGAAACACGTTTTGGATGGAGGACGTCGTCTCAGAAAAATGTATGGATATCGTCCAATTAAAACCCTGTTTTATTTCATTCATAAAGAATAAGGGAAGTTAGTACTTTAGGTGAAAGTACTGTATGAGTACAACTCAAAACTACCATCGTGCTGTGAGATTAAAATCTATTGATTTACCTTGGAGGCCATGTATGTGCATTTACCAGGAAGGGTATACTGTTTCCCATCGAACGTGGTCACAAACTGCCCTTCAATCACACACCTACTAGGGCAGCTGTTCTGAGAGCATATCCACTTGCCATTGTAGCACATACTGTGGAGAAATAAATGAGTATCTGTCATGTTTTGTCTTAGATTGTCTTGTCATTTTGCTTTTTCCTCTGTTCATTTTCCCCCTGCTGGTCTTTTTAGGTTCGTTCCCCTTTTTCTCTCTCCCTTCCTCTCTCTCTTCTCTCTATCGTTCCGTTCCTGCTCCCAGCTGTTCCTATTCCCCTAATCAATCATTTAGTCTTCCCACACCTGTTCCCTATTCTTTTCCCTGATTAGAGTCCCTATTTCTCCCCTTGTTTTCCGTTTCTGCCCTGTCGGATCCTTGTCTATTGTTCACCGTGCTGTGTCTGTGTATCGCCCTGTCGTGTCGTGTTTCCCTCAGATGCTGCGTGGAGAGCAGGTGTCTGAGTCTGCTAGGTTCAAGTGCCTTCCCGAGGCAACCTGCAGTTCTTGATCGAGTCTCCAGTCTGTTCTCGTCATTACGAGTGGAATTATGTCTTATGTTTGTAGAATTACTTTACTGGATTAAAGACTCTGTTTTCGCCAAGTCGCTTTTGGGTCCTCATTCACCTGCATGACAGAACTGTCATGTTTTGTCTTAGATTGTCTTGTCATTTTGCTTTTTCCTCTGTTCATTTTCCCCCTGCTGGTCTTTTTAGGTTCGTTCCCCTTTTTCTCTCTCCCTTCCTCTCTCTCTTCTCTCTATCGTTCCGTTCCTGCTCCCAGCTGTTCCTATTCCCTAATCAATCATTTAGTCTTCCCACACCTGTTCCCTATTCTTTTCCCTGATTAGAGTCCCTATTTCTCCCCTTGTTTTCCGTTTCTGCCCTGTCGGATCCTTGTCTATTGTTCACCGTGCTGTGTCTGTGTATCGCCCTGTCGTGTCGTGTTTCCCTCAGATGCTGCGTGGAGAGCAGGTGTCTGAGTCTGCTAGGTTCAAGTGCCTTCCCGAGGCAACCTGCAGTTCTTGATCGAGTCTCCAGTCTGTTCTCGTCATTACGAGTGGAATTATGTCTTATGTTTGTAGAATTACTTTACTGGATTAAAGACTCTGTTTTCGCCAAGTCGCTTTTGGGTCCTCATTCACCTGCATGCCAGACTAGCCAGGGATGACCCAAAACAACAGGTGTAAAAGGTGAACGAAAAATCAAAAAAGAAATAGTCTCACTGTGGTTACCAGATACTGTGAGAGTTAAAGGTAGTGTCTCAAATCTGATACTGGGAAGATGACTACCATCTAAGGCAAACATGGGCGTAGGCTTGTCTAACTGTCTGAAAGGAATGTCATGTTTCCGAGCCCATGCTTCGTCCATGAAACAACCCTCAGCCCCCGAGTCAATCAAGGCACTGCATGTCTGAACCGGTCCAGCGTAGATGGACCGACATAGTAGTACAGGATCTAGATGAAGAGACCTGAGTAGTAGCGCTCACCAGTAGCCCTCCGCTTACTGATGAGCTCTATTTTTACTGGACATGAATTGACAAAATGTCCATCAAATCCGCAATAGAGGCACAGGCGGTTGGTGATCCTTCGTTCCCTCTCCTTAGTCGAGATGCGAATACCTCCCAGCTGCATGGGCTCAGTCTCTGAGCCAGAGGAGGGAGATGGTTGCGATGCGGAGCAGGGAAACACCGTTGACGCGAGCTCTCTTCCACGAGCTTGGTGACGAAGATCTAAAAGGAATGTCATGTTTCCGAGCCCATGCTTCGTCCATGAAACAACCCTCAGCCCCCGAGTCAATCAAGGCACTGCATGTAGCACCCGAACCGGTCCAGCGTAGATGGACCGACATAAGTACAGGATCTAGATGAAGAGACCTGAGTAGTAGCGCTCACCAGTAGCCCTCCGCTTACTGATGAGCTCTGGCCTTTTACTGGACATGAATTGACAAAATGTCCATCAAATCCGCAATAGAGGCACAGGCGGTTGGTGATCCTTCGTTCCCTCTCCTCGAGTGCGCCAGGAGGCGCTCGGTGAGTGGGGGGGTACTGTCATGTTTTGTCTTAGATTGTCTTGTCATTTTGCTTTTTCCTCTGTTCATTTTCCCCCTGCTGGTCTTTTTAGGTTCGTTCCCCTTTTTCTCTCTCCCTTCCTCTCTCTCTTCTCTCTATCGTTCCGTTCCTGCTCCCAGCTGTTCCTATTCCCCTAATCAATCATTTAGTCTTCCCACACCTGTTCCCTATTCTTTTCCCTGATTAGAGTCCCTATTTCTCCCCTTGTTTTCCGTTTCTGCCCTGTCGGATCCTTGTCTATTGTTCACCGTGCTGTGTCTGTGTATCGCCCTGTCGTGTCGTGTTTCCCTCAGATGCTGCGTGGAGAGCAGGTGTCTGAGTCTGCTAGGTTCAAGTGCCTTCCCGAGGCAACCTGCAGTTCTTGATCGAGTCTCCAGTCTGTTCTCGTCATTACGAGTGGAATTATGTCTTATGTTTGTAGAATTACTTTACTGGATTAAAGACTCTGTTTTCGCCAAGTCGCTTTTGGGTCCTCATTCACCTGCATGACAGTATCATGTTACATTTTGATCAGGACGATATCAATATCAATATCAATATCGATATCAATTTATTTTTTATTTAATACATTTGCAAACATTTCTTAAAACCCGTTTTCACTTTGTCATTATGGGGTATTATGTGTAGATTGTTGAGTATTTTTAATTTATTTATTTAATTTTAGAATAAGGCTGTAATGTAACAAAATATGAAAAAAGTCAAGGGGTCTCAATACTTTCTGAAGGCATTGCATACTCTAGTGCAATACTTTTGACTAAAACCGCATAGTGCTCTTGTCCAAAATAGACTCATGAGTTCTGATTCTCTCACCAGGTCTGGCATTTAGTTCTGCGTTCTTCCCTCGGTGCATAGTTCCTCCCGGCGTACACACACGGGCAGGCTGACTCACTGACACAGTAATGGCCCTCTGCTCGATCATTCAATACCTGCCCTGAAACATAGCCATTTAAAACCCTCATCAACCTTATGTGATTGTAACACTAAAGATAATGTTTAAAATGGTCTCCCGGCAGATTGCTTAATATGTGAGGGTCATTTTAAAAGCAGTGCAGATCTGCTTGCTAAAACATTGTCTGCTCAGTTACAATTCATATTTTTAAGAAACCTTATGACAGTGTAAGGCCTACCTTGGGGGCAGACACAGGTGCTGGTGATGTCCTGATTATTGGTTCTCGGTGCTGGGTTGGAACAGGTGGGAACAAACGCATCACCCTGCTCCTCAAAGTGTAGTTCTCCTGGGCAACTGAACTCAGCTGTTTCGCAACAGACAGACAAACAAGTCTTTAAGAATTTGTTAAAGACCAAATCACTTTAACAAGATGAATAGTCATTATAATGTGTTACAACTGTTCATAACATCTTTATAAACTAACAGCTTTTTTCTGAACTGATTTACTTACGACATTTTGTCAAGGTCCTCCAAGCGTGGCTGGTCTGACACCGATGGCCAATTTCTTTGTAGAACGCACATCCTACATAAAGCTCTTTTTCATATCCGTAAATATTCTCTTGACAAAGAATTATGTATTTGCTTGTGTTAGCCTGCAGACATTCAACGTAGTTGGAGAGGAACGTCTGACAGACCTATTACGTAACACATAATACATACAGTACATCATACTGTAAAACACTAGTGCAGACTTCAAAACAGTATCACCTACGTTACAGCAACATGGCATTATCTATATAGGAATATTAACATCAAGGCTTGCCAGGAAATGATAGGGTTCTATGTCTTAGATCCATTCATTACCATTCACCAGAAGTCTAGTGTTAAAAAAGAAGAAGTGCATAATTCAGGAAATGTACCGTGCTCTTCGTGCGGAGGGAGTCCACGGTCTGGCACCCGGCCTCTGAATGAACACTCTTTGCAATCAATTGCTGACGGTCATCTAATTTTGCAGGAAAATATAGAGTAGTTAGTACACTGAAGTGTAGTTAAAGTGCAGTTTACAGCAAGAAGTGTAGTTAGCGCACAGCTAACAGCAAGAAGTGTAGTTATAGCACCCAGACAATTGATATTCAAGAGGCTGTCCATACTGCATTTTGCAGATTACTTAGACAATCCATATCTACAATTCAACATGATATACAGTATATATATATATATATACTGTATATCATGTTGAATTGTAGATATGGATTGTAGATATGGATATCAACATGATATACAGTATATATATATATATATATACTGTATATCATGTTGAATTGTAGATATGGATTGTCTAAGTAATCTGCAAAATGCAGTATGGAGAAAAATACAGTGAACAGCCTCTTGAATATCAATTGTCTGGGTATATATACAGTATATATATATATATATATATATATATATATATATATATATATATATATATATATATATATATATATATATATATACTGTATATCATGTATATATACTCTACCAGTACACAGTACCAGTCAAAATTTTGGCCACACCTACAGTACTCATTCAAGGGTTTTTCTTTATTTTTACTATTTTCTACATTGCAGAATAATAGTGAAGACATCAAAACCATGAAATAACACACATGGAATCATGTAGTAACCAAAAAAGTGTTAAACAAATCAAAACATATTTTAGATTTTAGATTCTTAACAATCAGGCGACCTCAACCCAATTGAGATGGTTTGGGATGAGTTGGACCGCAGAGTGAAGGAAAAGAGCCAACAAGTGATCAGCATATGTGGGAACTCCTTCAAGACTGTTGGAAAAGCATTCCAGGTGAAGCTGGTTGAGAGAATGCCAAGAGTGTGCAAAGCTGTCATCAAGGCAAAAGGGTGGCTACTTTCAAGAATCTCAAATATAAAATATATTTTGATTTGTTTAACGCTTTTTATTTTACTACATGATTCCATGTGTGTTATTTCATAATATTGATGTCTTCACTATTATTCTACAATGTAGAAAATAGTACAAATAAAGAAAAACCCTTGAATGAGTAGGTGTTTTGACTGTTACTGTATATATTTAGAAGAGGTATAAAAAAATATGTTTATAAGGTAATTGACCTGGTATATCTGGTCGTCCACAGAGTCCAGTCATTCCAGGGACTAGCTTCTGCTCCAGTTTCACCTGTTAGAGGACAGACCAGGGACCAGTCAATCAATCATGTATTAATAGGTCATCTCGGCACCAGGAACCTAATCAAATTTGTTAAGGATAGCATGAGAGAATAAATAATAGGTAACAACAATGTATTTGAAGCTGTTCATGGATCACTCACCCAGAGAGAGTCGATGCCCACGCCCACACTGCTCCAGATGACAGACAGAGGTAGAACAGTGCTCCTCAGCTTGGTGTTGGTACCGTACTGGAACACATGTTGATAGGTGTGGTCGTAGGGAAGGGACACCCTGTGACAAACACGTCATAGTCAATCGTCATCAACCATCATCATCATCCTCTTCCTCAATGCCAAGTAGGTTAATGATTACTTTAGACTGTATATTTTGTTGGTGTGAAGAAAAGGGCAGGAAAATCTAGCTAATATTTGGTGAAATATCTAATTAATAACTTGGTCATGCTCGAGCTCTGAGATTAATGGTGTCTGTAACTGCATTACGCAATAGACTATAGTAAGATCACCTTGGTGCATGTGAAGGTAACCAGATTCATCCATTCATTAATTCCATTTGGAGCTAGCAGCTTATGTAAGATAATTACAGTTACAAGTCATCCCAGACGACAAAAAACTGTGAAGGACAGACATTTCCCTATTCAATGTCATCACTTGCTTTGAAGTAATAGTGTAATTGGCAGCATCACAGGCCACGATTAAGACCATTGGATTAAAAATCACATTCAATACAGGATACATACAGTATATCCAGCGAACATGTTTTGAATCCAGCTTTACAGTTAACTTTATCAGGATCTTGAAGACCCACTCCAGAACTGTGTCCAGATCTGGATCTTTGTAACTACCCCTTTATGTGTTATATATTTTTTTACGAGTAAATCACGAGACATAATTTAACAGAATTAAAATAGAATAAAATAGAGTAAATAAAAACACAAACATTCTCTGCTCGACGAAGATGGTTCCATTGTACAGAATCCGGGTCTGGATCTTGTTGACGTTGATCTCGACATACTCCAGCAGGCCGTTTTCACCTCGACGCACGGTGATGTCACAGTCCACCCGGTTGTGAGTAAAACGTGTCAGCGTGAAGGGACAGGTGGAGTGGACGTAGAATACGGTTCCGTTGAACATCTGGACGACTCCACTGCCAAAGGTCTTACACACATCTGGCAACAAACAGAGACGAGTCAAAAGTCTGTTGCAGTAATAAATCCACATAGAAAAACGGAATTTAAAGGGAAACTCCGTCACTTTTCAACCTTTTCAATTGTCTTGAACATTTAAATTGAGTAGAGTTCAGTAGCGTTAATGTTATGTACGCATTAGATATAAGTTCATTTCCAAAGCTATTGTTAAATAATCTTTGCTAGCCAAGCAATGTGTTGCTTGCTACAGTGGTTCTTCCTTTAAATGTTTTGAGTTTATGCCGCAACCGTTTGTGGTAGATGGTGGCAGATTATGGTAAATTGCGTCATTCTGGCAACAATGGCTGACACTTAAATAATGCGCAATTGAATTCTCTGGCACCCCACAAGCTGTGCTATAGTACGTAACTTTTAAAGGAATAACCACTGTAGCTAGCTAACCTAGCTAGCTTTAGTGAGGGTTGGGTGTCTCTGATAGAACTGGCTAGCTAGCTAGCTAGATTATTTCTAGCAAAATATAATCAAAATGTTCCCTCCTGCAGTGGATTGTTCTGGTCTGGCACCTCAGCTGCCGATGGACAGACCCAGTCAACGTATGTCGTCTTTTGTATCATTTGTTTATCTAGTTCAGAGTGAAATGAAAATATGTTCATGAAAATGAACCCCTTATTTATTCTTAATCTTGAGTGGAATTGTTTCTCTGACTCTGTCTCTTCATTCTCCACAGGGTAACTGTCAACTTGCGAGTCGGAAAAATGAATACTGGAGGTGAAGGAATCTGCATTGTAAGTATACATTTGATGTTAAAACACATCATTTTCAAATACAGATGTTAAGTGCACAGAGGTCATTTGTACGTTATATCTTATATTTCAGATGCGAGCTTCCAGTGACAATTCAACAATGGATCAAGTTATTTCAGCAACAAAAACAAGGATTATTGAAGCGCTCCTTGTCCATCATGCTATTGTGATTTTGTGCTGAACTTTGTAGTTTTATGCATTGTATTTTAATGTAGTCTAGCTACAGTATGTAAGGTAAAAAGCTACATTTTCCATTAATTAAATTACATGGTAACATATATTTATGAAATATTTTTGGGAATATATTTTACTAGCTACCACAGCATGCTGTCAAAATGTATTTCCACACCACTTACTTAAATATATAAATATACATGCAGAAATATAAAAAATTGCCAATTTTGTAACATGTCAATATATTTATGTGCATTTAAATACATGTAAATATAAAGCTTAAACATCTTTAGATATTTATAATTTACATATGTATAATTAAATACATTGACATACAGATTGTTAATACATTTGTCTATACATTTTGTTTCAGTATGAGCAATCTAAAGTTTTAAAAACAGTGATTTTCAAGTACTAAGAGATTCATGAGGACGCAGGAGGCAAGAAAGGTTTTGAAACTTTTCTTACTTGCGATTCTACCCTGTGAAGCATTTTTTAAGACCTTTCTTCTTACAGTTATCTTTTTAACCACAGATCATAGAAACGTATCGTTTTCACATATGTAGACTGGTTTGGTGCTGGAGTTAATGAATATGAGGTTGAAAAGTGTCGGAGTTGCCCCTTTATGGGCCGGTTTCCCAGATGCGGATTAAGTCTGGTCCAGGACTAAAAATCATTCTCAATGGAGATTCTCCTATAAAAGAGCTTTTTAGTACATGAGAGCTTTTTAGTACATGACTAGGCTTGATCTGTGTCTGAGAAACTGGCCTTCTATGTATATGTAATTTAGAGGAAGGTACTTTACTTACTTTGATGGATATCAGAGGTTGAAACAGAACCAACTGGGCCTAGAACTAGAAATAACAAAATATTAATATGCCAGCCAATCCATATACAAACTAGAGTACAATTCTGTACAGGAATAACTCCTTTTACTATATATTCCTTTTCAGTGGGGACAAGCAGTTAACCCGGATAAAAATGCATAAAGAAACTAATCACAGGTAAGTTTCAAAGAACACCTACTGTACCTGAGACAAGAGAAAGTAAGACAGCTACCAGAGTCCACCCTGGAGGAACCATGCTGCCTAGCTCACCAGTCTTGATGAGAGACGGAGAGAGAGACACAGTGTGACAGAAGCACAGGACAATTCACTGAGCTGCCCTTATCTCTGGTCTTTTATACCCTTCTCTGAACCGCCTGCATTGAAAAGACCAGGAAATAAACCGATATGCAGGAAATGTTTTAGCTGGAAAGGGATTGCTGTGAACTCTATAGGGACTCGTTGAGGAAATGAGTTGATTGTTTAATATTAGGTTTTTCTGAGGATTTTTTTACTAATGACATCCAATCCTTTATCAGGGCCATGTTCAGTAAAATAACATTGTTGAACTTTCATGAATAGAGCTGATACAATGCCTTATTCTACATGCCAGAGAGGGGTGTTTGTTCGAGCTGAACGTTGCACGACATTGTGTCCTCCAGCTGAACATATGGAGCGTTGTCAGTGCCAACATAAATGGTATTTTGAATTCCATAATTTTGAATTTCTATTATGGTATTGAAATTGAATGTAACATTTTATATTTCATATTATAACTTTAGTGCCTTGTTGCAAACAGGGTGCATGTTTTGGAATATCTTTCTTCTGTACAGGCTCCCAGTACAGAAGTTTTCTCCTATCACAGTCATTCAACTCTGTAACTGTTTGAAAGTGAACAAGTTGAGGAATGCTATGATTCCAACTGATGGCTCCATGCCATTATGCCCTTATAAAAGATTGTATCATGAAGGAGAGGCAATGTATGTTCGAATTTCACCAAATAGGAAGGGAAGAGTTAGAAAGGATGCTGTTGTCTCTTTCGGGTTTACAAGTCACCTGGTACAGATAATCTTGACGCCAAATTGCTTAGAGTTACAGATAACCAAATATCTACCCAAATCTCTCATATTTTTAGTAAGTGCTTGATGTCTGGGGAGTGCCCAGAAATCTGGACAGTCAAAAGGTTATTCCACTACCTAAGGATAAAAAAAATCTGCATTCACTGGTCCTAATAGTCGCCCTATAAGCTTGCTGCCTGTGTTAAGTAAATTATTGGAAAAATGTGTATCTGTACAAATCAAGGATTATGTCTCATGCAATGGGCGGATAACTGGTTTCCAGCATGCATACAAAGAAGGGCATTCTACGAGTACAGCCTTAGCACAAATGACAGATGATTGGTTAAAGAGTATGGATGACAGGAAGTTAGGTGGTGCAGTGTTGCTAGATTTCAGTGCTGCTTTTGATATAATTGATCATGAACTGTTACTAGGTAAACTCAAATGTTATGGTTTTAAGTCTGCAGCTCTATCCTGAATGGATATCTATCCTGGATATCTATCTGAACTGAGCAGTGAACTAAGAATGGTGTCTGAGTGGGCTGATATGAACAAATTGGTGTTGAACATTTCTAAAACTAAGTGTATTGTATTTGGTTCAAAATATATGCTTGCTGATGATCCCCAATTGAATTTGTCGATGAATTGAACATATGTAAGTGAAAAAGCAAGTGAAAAAACAAAACTACCAGGCGTCATGTTGGACGCAACTTTATCATGGTCAGAACACATAGATGATATTGTTATTAAGACGGGCAAGAGAATTGCTGTTACAAGAAAATGTTCAGAGTATGTAACATCTAGCACACTGAATCAGGTGATTGAATCCCTGGTCCTATCACACTTAGAGTACTGTCTGGCTATATGGTTATCTGCAGCAAAGAAAGATATAGAAAAGCTCCAAATGGCTCAAAACAGGGCTGGTAGATTATCTCTTCATTGCTCTAAACAGGGCTGGTAGATTAGCTCTTCATTGCTCTAACCGTATGAATATGATCCAAATGCATCAGCATCTCTCATGGCTTCACGTTAAAAACAAAATCCTATCTAGTCTTCTGATTTTCTTTAGGAATGTTATATTTAAAAAAAAATTTAAAACATCATTTTTCAGTCCAGTTAGTACATACTAGCAGCACGCATAACCACCAAATCAGACAGGCAAATTAAGGGCAGCTAAAACAACCCAAGCCAAGGACAAATTGCCTTAAATCTACAGTTTTATATAGAGCCATAGCTGAATGGATCTCTTTACCCATCCATATTTCTCAGGCAAAAAGTAAATCCACCTTCAAGAAAGAAAAAAAAAGAACATCTAATCCGATAGAACATATGACTGGACAGGAAATAGAAAGCATCAACTGAATGTTAAATGTGTTTCCTGTCAGGTATTTTAATTATCTGTATTGTCTACTTGTTGAATGTTTGTGAAGTCTTGATTGTGGTTGTTTGTAATGTCTTGTTAATTGGTGTTGGATCACAGGAAGATTAGCTAGCGTTACGGTGCTGAGTTAGGAAGGACTCCTGTATATTTGTAGTGACTGAGTGAATTTGATACAGCATCCAAAGTGTAATTAATAACTTCACAATAACTTTTACCCATCTACCAATAGGTGCCCTTCTTTGCGAGGCAATGGAAAACCACTCACAGGGAGAGGTTGAAAATGTCAGTGAAGACACTTGCCAGTTGGTCAGTGCATGTTCGGAGTACACGTCCTGATAATATGTCTGTGAATGTTGACCTGTTACTCACATCGGCTGCGGAGAGCGTGATCATATTGTTGTTCGGAACAGCTGATGCTCTCATGCATGTTTCAGTGTTACTTGCTGAGTGTTACTTACTGACGCGTTGCCTGTTTGATGGTTCGTCGGAGGGCATAGCGGGATTTCTTATAAGCTTCCCGCTCCTTGAAAGCGGCAGCTCTACCTTTTAGCTCAGTGTGAATGTTGCCTGTAACCCATTTGTGGTTGAATCTGTGTTTGAAAGGGACCTTACAGATCATTTTATGTGTCGGGTACAGAGATGAGGTTGTTGTTAAAAAAATCATAAAAATCATAAAAATAAAAAACAGTAATGAGTCCATGCAACTTATTACGTGACTTGTTGAGCACATTTTTATTCCTGAACATATTCCAGCTTGCAAAAGGGTCGAATACTTTTTTAATATATTTTTTTTATCCCCTTTTTCATGGAAAGCAATTGTTTTTAGTAGCTACTATCTTGTCTCATCGCTACAACTCCCGTACGGCCTCGGGAGAGACAAAGGTTGAAAGTCATGCGTCCTCCGATACACAACCCAACCAAGCCACACTGCTTCTTAACACAGCGTGCATCCAACCCGGAAGCCAGCCGCACCAATGTGCCGGAGGAAACACCGTGCACCTGGCAACCTTGGTTAGCGTGCACTGCACCCGGCCCACCACGGGAGTCGCTTGTGCGCGATGAGACAAGGACATCCCTACCGGCCAACCCCTCCCTAACAACGCTAGGCCAATTGTGCGTCGCCCCACAGACCTCCCGGTCGCAGCCGGTTACGACAGAGCCTGGGCGCGAACCCAGAGTCTCTGATGGCACAGCTGGTGCTGCAGTACAGCGCCCTTAACCACCGCCCTTGGGGGTCGAATACTGATTGACTAATGTCAGCTTTTCCTTTTTAAAATTAATTTGCAAAAAATAAACATGAACATAATTCCACTTGACATTATGGACAGAGCCAAAAAAACTAAATTTAATCCATTTTCAACTCGGTGACACAACAAAATGTAACACGACAAAAGATGTGGAAAAAGTCCAGGGGGGGTGAAAACTTTCTAAAGGCAACTTCACAGATCCATTCATATTCAGTTTTCTAAATTCAGATTCAAAACCAGAGACAACATTGTGGAACTTTGCCAGCCAGGAAAGGTAGAGGAGAACAGAAAGAATCAAACGCTCTCTGTGGTCAACAGATGCTTCTGGTGGTTTCTGTAGCCAATGTGGCATGTTGAATTAATTTTCTTCCTATAAATGTGGCTCTAGCACTTGAACTGTTTTGGCTATGATGATCACAGGCAGCGCAGGACATGCAAGACATGTTAGAAGGGGGGTGTCACAAAAAACGCATCTTGGCCCCCACCAAGTAATTAGCCACGTCATTGCCCTTCTAAGGATAGCTTTTCCAATACCTATTTAAATCTTGCTCTTGTGACTGACCGGGTCTCCAGTATGTCACAAGACTGTGTTAGCTCACTTAGCCAAAGCCCATAGGCGTGAGTTCAGGAAGCTAACACAAGTCTTCAAGTCTCGAGCAAGTGTACTCGTCGAACCACCTCAGTTACTATTTCACCCCCCCTTTGACCTCATACTCAGAGATCACGGCACCAACATAACTGACTGGATTTGAAATCAGGCCCACTGCACAACAACACGTTCTATGGCAAAGAGAAGCAGGAGGATCTGTGCACCCCTTTCAATGACAGTGCAACAGAGGTGGCTGAGTGATCCATGCATGGGAAGAGCAATCTTGCCTAAGAGCTGAAGACGTGTTCGTTTGACTGAGGTGGTTCTAAGCCAAGTCTCCTGTGCACCAGACAATGGCTCAGGCAAGTCACTCATCACTTAAAGGATTAAATATGAAACCTTTAAACCTCTCACTAAATACTGTAAGTTACACCAAAATGGTTCTCCAGCAGATTATTAAGAAAGGCTTATCCTGTGTTCTAAAATGGCCTTTGTGGCTCCATACAGATAACAACCTCTCATTTCCGACTAATTGAAAATTCAACAAGCCATGCAAAGCTGCTTTTATCCTCCAGAAAAGATAGAACAGATATTACAACAAATGTTATGGTTGAACTCAAATATACTGATTCATTTTTTTTTTTTTTTAAAGCATCCTTTATGGAAAAATGATCCTTTTTAAAAATGATATTTATTAATGATATTATGAATAGAAACGGAGGAGTTATGTGGCATATGCAGCTCTCGAAAATATATGGGAATATCTGCTCAATCCAAATGTACAACCAACTGACTGCAGAATTACCACAAAAAAAATGGAGGAGGCAAGTGGAAAAAGGAGAAGGTTCTGGAACTTGTTTGTACCGATTCCATGGCACATGGTTGATGAACAGGTACAAAAAACAGCACTTAAGAGGTTTTCTATTTAAATTATTACATATCAAATTCTTGCCACCAAACAGAATGCTACAGTTGAAGTCGGAAGTTGACATACACTTAGGTTGGAGTCATTAAAACTCATTTCTCAACCACTCCACAAATTTCTTGTTAAAAAATGACAACCTTTACTCATCACGCGAGCGTGGTGACCGGACCACCTGTGTTACACTTCACCCCCCTTTGACCTCCTCTTTGAAGAGACCGCTGGAGACCGCAGGACCAAAGCCTCAGCTTTATCTCAGCAGGCTAACAAAGTCTTAACCCAGTCAATCACATACTACCCTTATGAGTACCCTGGTCGGAGACTTGAACGTGTCTAAAATAGCTTGGGGAACACATCCAATCAACAACCAACACCACATGTCCTTTCTTCTTTCCTTAATCATTGAAAACATGTTGATATTCTCACTTTCAAAGTGGTGTATTAAATACAAAGTTAACTTGTTCCCTGAAGTCTGCTGTCTAATTTATCATTGGATATTATATACTTTGTCACTTTAAAGAAATGTGACAACAAACCTGCCACTCTACAGTATGTAAAGTCCCATATGAATATATTATAGCCAACAGAGAGGTAACGTTTCCTGTCTTTTACAAAAAGACACGATATGTCTAAATGAAGATGTCTAGCTTTACAGCTTTAGTGGCATTGCAGATTTGCCCGATTACACTCTAGGGCAGGGTTTCCGAAACTCGGTCCTGCCCCCCGCCCAGCTGTGTAATGCTAGGGCAAAAAAACAAACCATGATGTCTTAATGCTTAAGATGGTGTGGAAGACCAAATGAAATGAAACAAGTATGCAATTTATAGACTTTTTTTTAAAAATATGACCATATATCGGATATTTGGTTGATATTTTGACCCCTCAGTCCCATTAAAGGGGAAATATCTAGGTCAAACAATAACAAAGCCGACTCCCCTCCATTGTAAGCAGCTGATGGTTGGGATTGGAGAAATGTAACCAGTCAAATTCATATAGAGTTATGGATGCATGGACTGACCATCCACGATACTGTATAAAAATGACAGTTTTAACCATGTTTTGAGGCTATAATCACATTTCTTAAATACAATTGAGTAAAACAAGCCTCTATTTTGGGTTCTGATGGGATATTGCATTTGAATTAAGCACTAGGCATTTAAAAGTTTTATTCTTCAAGAATTAATAGCTACATACAATGACTTTTTTTGTAAACAGTATACACAAAATAACGTCAAAGTATGATTTTTTAAAGATTAATACAAAATTCATCACTAAAATATAGTTGTTGTATAAATATTCAGCCCCTTGTTTAGGCAAGCTTAAATTAGTTCAGGAGTATAATTGGGCTTAACAAATCACATAAGTTACACGGACTCACTCTGTGTGAAATAATAAGGATAAGCATGATGTCACGCCCTGACCTTAGAGAGACGTTTTATTTCTCTATTTGGTTAGGTCAGGTTGTGATTTGGGGTTGGCATTCTATGTTGTCTATTTCCTTGTTTTTGACCGAGTATGGCTCCCAATCAGAGGCAGCTGTCTATCGTTGTCTCTGATTGGAGATCATACTTAGGCAGCCTTTTTTCCCCACTTTCTGTTGTAGGATCTTGTTTTTTGTATAGTTGCCTTGTGCACTGCAATACTGCACGTTTGTTAACTCCTTTGTTGTTTTTGTTGTAAGTTTCACTATTAAACAATGTGGAACTCTACGCACGCTGTGCCTTGGTCCTCTCCTTTCAACAAACGGAACACGTGGTTTTTGAATGACTAACCCTTCCTCTGTCCCCCACACATACAACATCTGTAAGGTCTCTCAGTCAGGTATTGAATTTCAAGCACAGATTTGATTAAAAAGACCAGGGTGCCTCATAAATAAGGGTGATTGGTAGATGGTTAACAATAATAAATCAGACATTAAATATCTCTTTAAGCATGGTCAAGTTAATAATTGAGTATTAACCCACCCAGACACATCAAAGATACAGTTGTACTTCAGAACTGAACTGCAGGACAGGAATGAAAGTGCTCAGGGATGTTACCATGAAGCCATTGCTGATTATACAGCTACAGAGTTCAATGGCTGTGTTGGGATAAAACGGACGATGCAGAAACAGCATGGTACGATAATGACCTAAATGACAGCAGAGTGAAAATAAGAACACAAATATACAGATAAAAACGTTCCACACCTTGCAACAAGGCAATACAGTTGTTTGGTTGGATGTGGCACGACCAATTACTAAGTGTAAAGGGGCCATTACCTTCTTCACACAGGGGAATTGGGTGAGCATAACTTTGTAGATTAAATCAATTAAATAAGTATTTGTTATTTGTAAACTCAGGTCCCCTTTATCTAATATTAGGTTTTAGTTGAAGATAAGATAACGTTCAGTCACAAAAAAAAAGAGAAAATCAGAAAAGGGGGCAAGTACTTTTTCACAGCACTATAGGTCATACACCTACTTGAGAAATTCTTCATGAAAGAGTATTGTAATTACATGGGCGTTCTCCCTAACCGGTGAAATATTATCTTATTCTCATGACCAGGAAGGAGGAAGAAATTGTGCCTGTTTTGCATACACATAAGGAAGCATCGAATTTCTTTACTGAAGGTAGTGCACTATCTAAGGAATAGAGTGCCATTTCAGTGGGCTTCAAGGCTTCAAGGTGCAACTGGGGGGAGGGGTTCTGGCAGTGGTAGAAACAGTACAGTAGGTGTCCTGGGGGGCAGGCAGTGTGCACCCAATATTGCGTTCAGTTTAGCGTACCACCCTCTGCGGTGCCTTGCGGTCAGCGACGGGGCAGTTGCCATACCAGGCTGTGATGCAGCCCGACAGTATACTCTCCATGGTGCACCTTGGACAGGCCAAATTTCTTCAGCCTACTGAGGTTAAAGAGTTGCTATCGTTCCTTCTTCAGTATGGTGTCCGTGTGGTTTGACCATTTCAGCATGAACTTGAAGTTCAGGAGGAAGCGTGTGGTTCCACAATCAACTCCTTGGTTTTGCCAACATTGAGGGAGAGGTTGTTTACGTGGCACCACACTGTCAGAGTGCCTACCTCCTCCCTGTAGGCCATCTCGTCGTTCTTGGTAATCAGGCCTACTATTGTCATGTCGTCCACGAACTTGATGATGGAGTTCGAACTGTTTGGGTATAAAGCGGGTACAGGAGGGAACTGAGCATGCACCCTTATGGGGCCCCCGCGTTGAGGATCAGTTGTCTAGCATCACCACCTGGGGGCGGCTCGTCAGGAAGGCCAGGACCCAGTTGCGTAGGGAGGAGTTCAGTCCCAGGGCTGTGAGCATTGTGGTGAGGCTTAGAGGGCACTATGGTATTAAAGGCTGAGCTGTAGTCGATGAACAGCAACCTCACATAGGCATTTCTCTTGTTCAGATGGGTGAGGGAAGTGTGCAGTGCCATGGCAATGGCGTCGTCCGGTAGCGGGGCGGTAGGGGAATTGGAGAGGGTTGAGTGTGTCGGGGAGGGAGGAGGTGATGTAGCCTTTGACTAGCCTCTCTAAACACTTCATGATGACAGAAGTGAGGGCTACGGGTCGATAGTCATTCAGTTAAGTTACCTTCCCTTTCTTGGGCACAGGGATGACAGTGGACATCTTGGGCACGGGGATGACAGTGGACACCTGGAAGCAGGTGGGGATAACAGCCTGAGCTAGAGAGAATGAAAATGTCAGAAAACTCAACAGCTAGCTGGTCTATACACGTGGCTCGAGGTGTCGTCTGGGCCGGCATCCTTGAGAGGGTTAACACGTTTGAATGACTTACATACATCGTCTGTGGAGACCATAAGCAAGTAGCCCTCGTTGTCCTCAGGGGCTCTCCCTTGGCAGCTCAGAATTGTTTTGCATGAAGTGTGAGAAGAAGGTGTTTAGCTCGTCCGGTAGGGCGGCATTAGCTTCCGAGACGTGACTGGATTTCCTTTTTGTAATCAGTGATCGTTAGAAACCTCTGCCAGATACTCCCGCTTAATCGCTCCGTCACTTTGTCCCTGTACTGTACTTGTGTCTCACCATCTTGATCGATCTGCATAGGTTGTATTTGTACTGTTTAACCATACAATTGTCCCCCGGTCACCTTGCTGTGTTTATGAGCAGCATCTTTCTCCTTCAGTTTCCCGACAAGGCTGCCATCAATCCACTGTTTTTGATTTGAATGAGTTTTTGAAAGACACTATCGTTATCACATCATCTATGCATTTTGTTTAATGTTATGCTGTGACTGAGTCAACGTATTCATTGGTGTTATCCCTAGAGGCTACCCAAAACATATTCCAGTCTACGTGATCAAAACAGTCTTGGAGTATGGACCAGTGTTGTACGGACCAGACCACCGGAACTTCCCTCTTGAGTCTTTGTTTGTAGCAGGAAGGAGAAAAATTGAGTCATGGTCAGATTTGCTGAACGGAGGACGGAGGATGGCCTTACACCACCCGCGTCGAAAAGGCATGTAGCAGTGGTCCAGCGTCAAATCTCTGCGAGTTGGACAGTTAATGTGTTGATAGTCTGCAGTTTGTTCAGGGTCCAATGAAGATTTTGATACATTTTGGTGTTGGCTTGGAGTGGGATGTACACAGCCGTGGCGATAATCCCTGAGAACTCTCTCGGAAGGTAAAAAGGGCCAACACTCGAAGTAAAACAGAGATTGGCTATTTCTTAATAGATATCAGTGCTTAACACTTAGTACTAATAGTTGGCTTAAATAGACATTACGGTAATACATTGAGTGTACAAAGCATTAGGAACACCTGCTCTTTCCCTGACATAGCCTGACCAGGTGAATCCAGGTGAAAGCTATGATCCCTTATTGATGTCACTTGTTAAATCCACTTTAAATCAGTGTAGATGAAGGGGAGGAGACAGGTTCAAGAAGGATTTTTAAACCTTGAGACAATTGAGACATGGATTGTGTGTGTGTGCCATTCAGAGATAGAACAGGCAAGAAAAAAAGATTTAAGTGCCTTTACACGGGGTATGACAGTAGGTGCCAGGCGCACCGGTTTGTGTCAGGAACTGAAACGCTGCTGGGGTTCGCATTCAACAGTTTCCGATGTGCATCAAGAATGTCCCACCACCCAAAGGACATCCAGCCAACTTGACAAAACTGTGGGAAGCACTGGAGTCAACATGGTTGGAGGGGGGGGGGGGGGTGAAACTCAATATTAGGAAGGTGTTCCCAATGTTTGGTATACTCTGTGTATACAGTGTTAATGTTTCAACTCTGATATTTCATCATCAATGACCCAAAGCACCTAATGTAGTTCTGCACGTTTGTCATTGTTCCATTTTCCTCACCACATCCCTGTTCACAAACAAAAGGAGAAACTTTGGCCTACATCTTACCTAATACATTGGAAGGATTCTTAATCACATTGTCCTCTGCTCTTCCCTTCTGCCAAACGAAGGGAGAAAAGTATTACATCTTATGGTACAAATGAGACTAGGTGGGACATTTGACGCCTACTTGGACTTAATAGTTAGTAAGTGAAGAAATGACTTTTGAATCTTTGGAATGTGCAGATATTGTATTCAAGTGTCATTTAAAAATGACAGATTGTATTGTAGTTTACACAACATCCTTTTATCACAAAATCACATTGTTTGGTCACGTAACGGGACTTTATTAGCCCACTGTATTCAAAGCATTAATAGTTCATCGGTCAATGAAAGATTAAGTAGTTGAAAGATTGTGCTGATTATAGTTAATCATCCCATTATAGAGGATAGTAACATCAATAAGGATCTGTTGAGATATTATACACAGCAGGATGATTTTCTGCTTTTTCCCTAGAAGATGAGGCACTGTATAGGAACATCATGGGACTGTAGGTACCTGATCCATTTGTGGTAGGGGGCTCTCTGCAATGGATCAAATTCAAATAAACGTCTACACATGCAAGACAGATGAAAGAACACTTCTCATCAGGTTGGCATTTATTGGGAAGACTCATGTACTGGAGGCAGCCCTGCAGGGTAGTCACTAGCTGACAGCCACAAAGTCATAAAATCTGATTTCAAACCTAACCCTAACTTGAAAAGCACTGCTAACCTTATGCCTAATCCTAACATTAAATGGTTTTCATTCATTTTTACTACGTACACTACCGGTCAAATGTTTTAGAACACCTGCTCATTCAAAGGTATTTTTATATTAAAAAAATAAAAATAAACAGTGATTGTATATAGAAGACAGCCCTATTTGGTAAAAGACCTAGTCCATATTATGACAAAAACAGCGCCGATAAGTTAAGAGAAATGTCAGTCCATCATTACTTTAAGAGGTGAAGGTCAGTCAATACGGAACATTTCAAGAACTTTGAAAGTTTTGGAAGTGCAATCGCAAAAACATCAAGCGATATGATGAAACTGGCTCTCATGAGGACCACCACAGGAATGGAATACCCAGAGTTATCTTTGCTGCAGGGGATAAGTTCAGTAGAGATAACTGCACCTCAGAAATTGCAGCCCAAATAAATACTTCACAGAGTTCAAGTAACAGACACATCTCAACATTAGCTGTTCAGGGGAGACAGCATGAATCAGGCCTTCATGGTCGAATTGCTGCAAGAAAACCATTACTAAAGGACACCAATAAGAAGAAGAGACTTGCTTTGGCCAAGAAACACGAGCAATGGACATTATACCAGTGGAAATTAGTCCTTTGGTCTGGAGTCCAAATAGGATATTTTTGGTTCCAACCACTGTGTCTTTGTGAGATGTGGTGTGGGTGAACGTATGATATTTGCATGTGTATTTCCCAGCATAAAGCATGGAGGAGGAGGTGTATTGGTGGAGGAGGAGGTGTATTGGTGGAGGAGGAGGTGTTGGGGTGTGGGGGTGTTTTGCTGGTTGGTGATTTATTTAGAATTCAAGGCACACTTAACCAGCATTGCTATCACAGCATTCTGCAGTGATACGCCATCCCATCTGGTTTGCGTTTAGTGGGACTGTCGTTTGTTTTTCAACAGGACAATGACCCAACACACCTCCTGGCTGTGTAAGGGCTATTTTTTACCAAGAAAGAGAGTGATAGCGTCCTGTATCAGATGACCTGGCCTCCACAATCCCCTGACCTCAACCAAATTGAGAATGTTTGGGATGAGTGGGCCCATAGAATTAAGGAAAAGCAGCCAGCAAGTGCTCAGCATTTGTGGGGACTCCTTCACGACGGTTGGAAAAGCATTCCAGGTGAAGCTGGTTGAGAGAATGTCAAGAGTGTACAAAGCTGTCATGAAAGCAAAGGGTGGCTATTTGAAGATTTTCAAGTATAAAATACATTGTGATTTGTTTAACACTTTTTTGGTTACTACATGATTCCATGTGTTATTTCATAGTTTTGATGTCTTCACTATTATTCTACAATGTAGGAAATAGTACAAATAAAGAGAAATCCTTGAATGTGTAGCTGTGTTCAAACTTTTGACTGGTACTCTATATATAGACAATTTTAACTTTGGACTGTCTACAGGACAAGATTCATCCAATAAACGTCAACCTGACAGTTTAAGGGAGATGTGAGAGGACCACCTGCTGAAAGTGCAAATCCCCCCCCCCCTTCAGTAGTGTATATGACAAGACCTGTGTGTGTGTACATGTAGCCAATCATAAAATACCTACTGCGTGCACTAGAGACTCATACTGTAGGGTGTGAACGTAAATTCAATCTGGAGTGCCAGAGTGCGCTCTGAGGGCTCTCTGGGCATTTGAAAATTCAGAGCTTTGTCAGATTGTCCATTCCTAAATTTAGAGCGTTTTGCTCTCGGAGCGTTCGGAGCGCACATTGGATGCTCTGGTCGAAGAGTAGGGTTGATCCGAGTGCTCTGGCCTCACAATGGCAGTCAAGCACCCAAGCTAACTAGCTAACTTGCTAGCTACTTCCAGATACAAATGAGAGACATCCCGATGGGGTTTGTGGTGATTGTATGGAGTTTGTGACTTGGCTTTAAACGAAGGGGGGGGGGGGGGTAAGTCATTTGAATTGTTTCGCTCTCAAGAATAGGGCACCATTGAAAGGAGTGATTCCTGGGGTAGTGGTAAATGTGAAAGCTGACCAACTGAAGGGGAAGATTCCCGGTGTTTGTGATGCTCGTCGTTTGGTGAGAGATGGGTGAAACAGAAGAGTCATTTTCTGTACTTTTGAGTTTTGATGTTGAGTCTTTGCCCGACAAAATGATGTTAGGATATATAAGTTATCCTGTACAAGCTTTTGTGGCGAATACATTACATTGTTACAGGTGTCAAGCTTATGGGCACGAGGCAGCAGTGTGTAGGAGGGAGGTTCCTAGGTGTGAGAAGTGTGCAGAAGGGCAGGTTGAGGTTTTCAGAGTTAGAGTGGTGCATAAGTTGTTCAAATGCTGAGGCAGTGAAGAAAGTAGAGGAAGATGGGCCAAGGGGGAGGGATCCTGAGAGGAGTGGCGTGAGTTTGGGGTCAAATTGATCAGAAGTACAGTGTAGACATTGTTAATGTTGTAAATGACCATTGTACCTGGAAACGGCAGATTTTTAAATGGAATATCTACATAGGCGTACAGAGGCCCATTGTCAGCAACCACCACTCCTGTGTTCCAATAGCACGTCGTGTTAGCTAATCCAAGTTGATCAGTTTAAAAAGCTAATTGATCATTAAAAAACCCATTTGCAATTATGTGAGCACAGCTGAAAACTGTTGTCCTGATTAAAGAAGCAATAAAACTGTCCTTCTTGTCACGTTCGGACCTTTATTTCCTTTGTTTTGTCATTATTTAGTATGGTCAGAGTTGGGGTAGGCGGTCTATGTTTGTTTTTCTATGATTTTGGGATTTCTATGTTTTGGCCTAGTATGGTTCTCAATCAGAGGCAGGTGTCATTAGTTGTCTGATTGAGAATCATACTTAGGTAGCCTGGGTTTCACTGTTTGTTTGTGGGTGATTGTCTATGTTAGTTGCTTGTGTCAGCACCGTTCTCATTATAGCTTCACGGTTGTTATTTGTTTATTGTTTTGTATAGTTTGTATTCAGTGTTCAGTGCTTTCTTTCATTTAAAAAATCATCATGAACACATACCACGCTGCATTTTGGTCCGTTCCTTACGACGATCGTGACACTTCTTTAGACTAGTTGAGTATCTGGAGAATCAGCATTTGTGGGTTCGATTACAAGCTCAAAATGGCTAGAAACAAAGTCCTTTCTTCTGAAACTCATCAGTCTATTCTTGTTCTGAGAAATAAAGTTATTTCCAGGTGAGAAATTGCCAAGAAACTGAAGATCTCGTACAACGCTGTGTACTACTCCCTTCACAGGACAGCACAAACTTGCTCTAACCAGAATAGAAATAGGAGTGGGAGGCCCCGGTGCACAACTGAGCAAGAGGACAAGTACATTAGAGTGTCTAGTTTGAAAAACAGACACCTCACAATTCATCAACTGGCAGCTTTATTACATAGTACCCGCAAAACACCAGTCTCAACGCCAACAGTGAAGAGGTGACTCCAGGATGCTGGCCTTCTAGGCAGAGTTGCAAAGAAAAATACATATCTCAGACTGGCCAATAAAAAGAAAGATTAAGATGGGCAAAAGAACACAGACACTGGACAGAGGAACTCTGCCTAGAAGGCCAGAACCCCGGAGTCATCTCTTCACTGTTGACGTTTGAAGGAAGTCTGAAGGAGGTATGCTTTGAATTGATTTCCCTCAGTCATTGGGTGCATTTTTTTTTGTCACACTCCCTTTTAACAAGTCCTTGTGAGTACCAGGGAGGGAAAACAGAAGGCACATATGTGTTAGACTGGTAGCTTTCAAGAATGGGGTCGTAATATTCTAACTTAAACCGTTGAAAACTGAACTAATTTGTGCCACATAAATATTAGCCAGGAAGAGTTCAATATTGATCCACTATATTGACGCTTACACATTCACAGTGATTTGAACTATCATCATGCTTGTGTTGACAAATCCTCCACCGACTGGACATTATGAAACATAAAATAGGTCCCACAAAATTACAAATTTACAATCAAAAGGGGGGGGGGCAGAGTTGTTTCAAATGACAGGGCATATACCCACCACTTGCATACAGTAAACCACTCTACACTGTAACAAGCACTTCAATTCATACAATTGAAATATTGAGGTTTGCCCTGAAGAGGGCACAACATCATCACATTTGCTGAGGAGAAGAGCAAATGGGAAAGATATGAGGATGTTTCAGGTGTAGTGGGAAATTATTTACACATTGCACATCTTTCTATTTCAAAAATAGTTAGAGGACACATTATCACTGGATTTCTGAAAGACCACATTATGTAGGCTAATGATTGATAACATTGTGGAAATGTAGCCTACGGTATAAACAAGCGGAATATAATCAAATAATTTGAATGGTATGATACCATAAATATCCTACAATCACATCGAAATCCATTTGGCAGACATTGCACAACATAGGCTTAATTAAGAAAATATTGCCAAACATATTGAATTGAAAACATGATTATGGCCGTGTTGGAGACGATCAAAATCGCAATGTATCATTGGTAAATTGTGATGGATTGACTGATCTACAACTAATAACGAGTCGTTATTTATGATGCAAGGTGATTTGTAAATCAGACAGACACCTACATTCATTTTGATTCTCTGGAACACGGCCAGTGCCTAGATGGCAGCTTGCAGGAGAGCAATACCTTATACGTCAGAGCGACGCTGGCAATGACGAGCACACCAACTCTCCTCCATGCCTTTACCTTCGGCTCCAAAAAAAGAGAAGTCCTCATCAGTACCACTGCGATGACACTTCTGTAGCCTGTGACCACGGGTACAGACCAACTTCTGTCAACGTGAATGATCAATAATTAACGGTCTTTGGACCACATTTGCTCGACTGAGAACAACAAACAACTCTTACTCTTTAACAACTAAACTAACCAACCAACTACAGTTCTGTGAACATTTCGTGGGTGCGTTTGTTTCCCTTATGTCCCGAAAATCTAGCGACAATGACTATAGTCTTCGTAGTATGAGCAACCTGATGGGTGAGAGGAGGAAGAAAGTGAACGATGACGGAGAGCGGAGCCTCATCAAAGCACCGTCCAACGCGAGCATCAACAGCCAAGCTGTCCCTGCCAATGCCGCTACCGCCACCTCCACCGGGGACCTGGAGAGAGAGGCGCGTAAACAGTTCCAGCAAGATGTCACGCCTGCGTTTGTTTATGTTCTGGCCGCGTTCTCCGCGCTGGGTGGCTTTCTGTTCGGCTATGACACCGGGGTAATCTCGGGAGCGATGCTCCTGCTCAAGAGGGAGATGAATCTCAGCGCCCTGTGGCAGGAGGTTCTGATCTCTAGTACTGTGGCTGCCGCCGCGCTGTCCGCGTTGGCCGGCGGGTTCTTGAACGGAGTTTTCGGGCGCAGGGTCTGCATCCTCCTGGCTAGTTTTATCTTCACATCTGGGGGAATAGTGCTTAGCGCAGCTCCCGATAAGGAGGTTCTCCTGGTCGGACGTCTCATTGTCGGGCTTGGACTTGGTAAGGTGTCTCCTCAGTTTCGCAACTTTTCACTTGTTTACTTATCTCGTTCACAAGACAATTAGCCTGGGGATGAGATGACCTGTTTACAGGTAGGGTAACAAAAATGTAATTGCTGACACAAAAAAACGAACTTTGGTAACGGTCGACAACCTTTTAGTTATTAAAATACAAATTCTAGAAAGGGGGTGTCTTGCCCAACTATTGGGGCAAGATGCCCCTCCCTGTGGAGCAAGAGGCCCGCTGAAAATGTGTGCTTTTAGTAATTGACTCTAGAAAGCTAGTTATATTTTATTAGACCAATGAAATATTGAAACAAAATGGCATTGTACATCTCACTATTAATAACCTATGATGAGGTTTTAGGCTTACATTAAAACCTTATTTTTTGACATCACCTGCACATTCTCTTAAACCCCAGCAGATGCTAGCTCATGCTAACTAACTAGCTAACTCACATTCCTACTCACAATCAACATTTCTAATGATCTTGTATGATTTATTTCTGCAGTTTAAGATATTGTATGATTTATAACCTCCTGATTCACCTGAAATGTGCTTACATTAATGCTAGAAACAAATCCCCAACCTAAAAAGGGGTTAAGATGCCCCTGGGGTTTTCAGGGGTTTACATATAGATTATTAGAGGAGGCGTTTAGCTATAGGGCCTCAATGCTATTGGTCAGATTTTTGCAACCAATCACATCATGTGTTGTGTCCTATTGTGATTGGTCCCTGAGCCTATATGAGGCCATTTTGAAATATATAAAAGACTCTTCCTTTTTCATCTGTAAAACCAACACAGAAGGCCAGAACCTAAGATTTAGTCTGTCAGTGAGAGATTAGTAAAACCTTGAAGGTCAAGGACCAAAATGCGTACGTTTTACTTTTAACAATAAAGAAGCTCCTTTATCAACTTCCACTGTCCTCGGAGAGTTGTTGAATTTACTCTTCACTTCAGGCTCATCTCATTCACCTAGACTAGGGATTGTTATCTGTGTATGGGTAAGCCTAGTTTATTACTTTTTATTTAACCTTTATTTAACTCGGCATGTCAGTTAAGAACAAATTCTTATTTTCAATGACAGCCTAGGAACACTCGGTTAACTGCCTTGTTCAGGGGCAGAACGACATGTTTTTACCTTGTCAGTTCAGGGATTCAATCTTGCAACCTGTTGTTTACTAGTCCAATGCTCTAACCACTAGGCTACCTGCCGCCAATCACATTACACTTAGACAGTTTAGGTTACCATCACCAGAGGGCAACTAATGTGCATGCTTGTGTTGTGTCTTTGGCTATGCCGGATCCATTTCTGTAATTAATATCACCTGATTGAGTTAATCATGTAAATGTAATTAACTAGAAATTGGGGGCACCATGAAATAATATTTATAGAGCAGTTATCTTCTGAGTAAACTCTTAAAGAACTAGTAATACTTTATATCAATAGCGGTCAATATTAATCATCACCTTATTTCAGTCTCATCTGAAAGTTGTAAATTCTTGGTTCTTCACGAATCTTCACGAACTCTGGCTAACAAGTTGAATCAGAAATACAAAATTGGGTTTAATTATTTATTTACTAAACTAATCACACAGAATTACATATGACACAGAATGAATCATATCTTCATTACAAATGATGTCATAAAGGAAAATGTCCCAAGCAGACAGAACAGATATGACAGCTGGTTACACAAAGAAAAGTGTTTTGGGTTTGAGTGAAAGAGCGGGAAGACTGAGGAACAAAGGGAGAAGCTGTGCTATCGTAAATACAATATCCTATGCATTCTAAGTTACCGCCCATTTGGAAAAGGAAAATGCAATAAATATTTACTCTGAGCTGCCCTTCAATAGGTTGGTGGTAGATGGATGGCCGTGTTGCCCAACAGAGTCCTTTGAAGTGTGTCTCTGGTAGTGAACAGGAAACGTTGTAGTGTTGTCGTTGGGTGGTAGACTGGATACTCTGTCTGTCCTCTCCTAGCCCACGTTTACAGCTGCTGTTGCTAACTCAATGGCTAGGAGGTATCACTTCTGTAGCAAATAAGAGTTCAAAGTTCATACCATTCGCAACCAAAGCTCACGCAGAGGTTGGCTTCGTTCTGTAGTTATTATCTGAATCCTTCTGACATCGGATCGTCATCCTAATGTACCCGGAACAGGAGGTTACGTTTTCATCAAGGGCTTATATAGTGGAGGGAGAAGGGTTCGTTTCATAGTTTATAGCCCATGACTCTTCACAGGGGCGGGCCACTGATTGAGCAGAGCCCTAACCTTATGAAAATCCAAATTTATAATTTGGAAGCTAAAATGACATTGAATCTTTTCACCAATAATTTACATTGAAACATTTGAATTGCACAACAATTCCATGTGAATCTGATAACTATAATGTGTAGACTTTCTCAGATACAGTTTAGGTCGTCCTGTCATCAGTCATAATGTCTCAGATGACAATTGATCTGACATCATATTCATTACGTACCAACGTATATTTTCAAATGGTTCTATTTCCGAAATATTGTTCCTTTCCCTCCACTTGTTTTATGTTCAAATCAAATCAAATTGTATTTGTTACATACACACGGTTAGCAGATGTTAACGCGAGTGTTGCGAAATGCTTGTGCTTCTAGTTCCGACAATGCAGTAATAACCAACAAGTAATCTAACTAACAATTCCAAAACTACTGTCTTATACACACAAGTGTAGGGGGATACAGACTCTCTGTTTAACAAAGGCTATTCAAGAGTCCCCCTAGAGTCAAGAGAGGCAAGGGAGAAAGGTATTTATGCGGGGGTTATAAACCTTACCCACAGGCCAACGTCATGACACGTGACAACACATGCCTTGTAGGCTACAGTATTTTGATTGGCAAACCTAATACAAAACTGAGAAAGTTCACTTCTTAGGCTATTGAGTCATCTCACATGAAAAATAAGTGAAACCCGTGTGCCAATAGTATCCTCATGGGTGGGCCCACCTAATGTGATGGGTTATATTGACCAAAATCTATGTAGGTTCAACTTAAAAGAGGATAGTCAATACTTTATTTATCTGTATACCAAAACAATAATCAAACTAGAAGTTGATAACTTCATCCCACTACTTTGAGACTGGCTTGTTGTCAGGGTTACTGATTTCTGACTGCAGTGCCTATGCCTATGGTATTTTTGGAGGTAGTAGGCTTTGGCAAGATTTCATACTGTTTTGGCATTCAATGAGAATTCGATGTACCAAAGCTATTTATAGCAACTTCTGGGTGACACGTAGCCTTGATGTTGCCCTTTGATTGGAAATTAAGATGGGTGGGTCATGCTTAGTAGAGTAATGTTCATAATATGGTGTTACTTTGGGCATTAAAATCATGTAGTGGTAAAGTAGTGTGCCATGCTTGGAAGTCATCACTGTTAATCCTTGTCTTAGTTCTTGGCGTCATTGAGCACAAGTGGAGGAATAGACGAGGGGTGCTATTCTTTGTGTGTTTTTGCTGTTTGAGTGAACTAGTCATAGTGATTGGCCAATCTTTGTTTTTGTTTTGGACACCAATTAATAGACCCAGAGAGTAAGCCTGTGCAAATATGAATCACCCTTTTATCTTTCAAAAACTGCTCTCTCACACACGCGCGTACTCACGCACGCAAACACACACAGTAGACGATCACTCTCTTCTCGCTCAATATTACCCCTCAGACACATCAATCTTCCAAAACAAATTCAATTGTTAGTATTTTCCAAAGATTGAAAGAAGCAGTTTATCCGGCCATCGAAATAGTTTGTTGACCGGGTCACACGGGTTACATTTGCCTCTCCGTCTCTAGGCATTGGGTTTATGTCTGTTAATGCATTACTCAGTTTGATGCCAAACCCACTGCTGGTGTGTGTGGCTAAAGAGCTCTATTTTCATCTCATTCAACAAATGTAAATGCCTGGAGTTTGCAAAACTGCACTGTCACTTGGATTGGAACCAGTGCCTTGGTCAGATGACATGAAAATAGAGCTCTTTTGGCCACACACCCCAGTGGTGGTTTTGGCATTGAATTGAGAATGCGTGAGCATAAGGCTGCATACCTATTGTTAAAAAAATAGTGGTGGACCTTTGATGCTATGGGGCTATGTTGCTCCCACATGGATATCAAGGATCTGGAAGGATTCTGTAGGGAGAAATGGCCTCCCATTTTAGAAAAAGGATTGTCGTTATCCTCACAAGGTAAAGGTATTGAAACAGGGGTGTGAGAAAAACAATTATTACTTGTTAATTTCTCGTATAAATTGTATTAGTATAACATAATATAATTTCCCTTTTTTTTGCATACAATATACAGTACTAGTCAAATGTTTGGACACACCTACTCATTCAATAGTTTTTGTTTATTTTTACTATTTTCTACATTGTAGAATAATTGGGAAGACATCAAAACTATGAAATAACACATATGGAGTCATGTAGTAACCAAAAAAGTGTTAAAAAAATATACATATATTTTATACTTGAGATTCTTCAAAGGAGATACAGCTTTGCCTTGATGACAGCTTTGCACACTTTTGGTATTCTCTCAACCAGCTTCATGAGGTAGTTACCTTGAATGCATTTAAAATAACAGGTGTACCTTCTTAAAAGTTCATTTGTAGAAATTATTTCCTTCTAAATGCGTTTGAGGTAGGGTGGTATACATAAGATAGTAAAAGACCAAGTCCATGTTAGGGCAAGAACAGCTCAAATAAGCAAAGAGAAACAACTGCCCATCATTACTTTAAGACATGAAGGTCAGTCAATCCAGAACATTTCAAGAACTGTGAAAGTTTCTTCAAGTGCAGTCGCAAATCCAATAAGTGCCATGATAAAACTGGCTCTCATGAGGACCACCACAGGAAAGGAAGACCCAGAGTTACCTCTGCTGCAGAGGATAAGTTCATTAGAGTAAACTGCACCTCAGAAATTGCAGCCCAAATAAATGCTTCACAGAGTTCAAGTAACAGACACATCTCAACATCAACTGTTCAGAGGAGACTATGTGAATCAGGCCTTCATGAATTGCTGCAAAGAAACCACTACTAAAGGACACCAATAAGAAGAAGAGACTTGTTTGGGCCGAGAAACACAAGCAATGGACATTAAACTGGTGGAAATGAGTCCAAATTTGAGATTCTAAGTTCCAACCGCCGTGTCTTTGTGAGATGCAGAGTAGGTGAACGGATGATCTCCTCATGTGTGGTTTCCACTGTGAAGCATGGAGGAAGAGGTGTGATAGTGTGGGGGTGCTTTGCTGGTGACACTGTCAGTGATTTATTTAGAATTCAAGGCACCCTTAACAGCATTCTGCAGCGATACGCCATCTCATCTGGTTTGCGCTTAGTGGGACTATCATTTGTTTTTCAACGGGACAATGACCCAACACACCTCCAGGTTGTGTAAGGGCTATTTGACCAAGAAGGAGAGTGATGAAGTGCTGCCTAAAATTACCTGTCCTCCACAATTACCCAACCTCAACCCAATTGAGATGGTTTGGGATGAGTTGGACCGCAGACTGAAGGAAAACTAGCCAACAAGTGCTCAGCATTTGTGAGAAGCATTCCAGGTGAAGCTGGTTGAAGAATGTCAAGAGTGTGCAAAGCTGTTATTCTCCTTTGAAAAATCTCAAATATAAAATGTATTTTCATTTGTTTAACACTTTTTTGGTTACTATATGATTCCATATGTGTTATTTTATAGTTTTGACATCTTCACTATTCTACAATGTAGAAAATAGTAAAAAGAAAGAAAAACCCTTCACTTTTGACGGGTACTGTACCTCAGTATTTTCTAGAGTTAATTTTGCTCATCTTTATCAAGTGTGTCAATAATTTTGGACCCCATTGTATTCCGAGCGTTCCCTGTCACACGTCCAATCACATTAGAACTTTAATTGCTTGGCATTACTGAGGGAAGGTCATTCTTGCCGTTTGTCAGGAGGAGGTAGAAATGCAAACCTTTGACTGGTCTTTAACACAAGCCTGGGGTTTGGTTCATCTTACCGTCTTGGGCCAATTATTGGTGAGTTGACCTTTATGGGAACACATTGGAGAGCTGTGCAGAGTCCCAAATAGCACCATATTCCCTTCACAGTGCACTACTTTTGACCAGGGCCTGTAGGGCTCTGGGGATTAGGCTGCCATTTGGATGCATCCTTGTTCTATGGTATGTCTAGAAGGCACAGAATGACGATGATCTGTTTCTATCGATCTATGATATTGTCCGTTTGATTATTGACAGACCGGTATTTATTGACCAACACCATTGAAGTCAATGTCCTAATTTGATCTCAATCATAACATGTCGTTACTGATTTAAAAATGACTTGACAGATAGAACTCAATCTAATGATGGTGTTAAATCCGGTTTTGTGGATATTATGAAAGGTGTCCTGTCGGGGGTCGAGTCCTGTACACTTTTCTGTTTACATTATTAACAATATTGACTTGTCTGTAAAAAAATGTTAACCTGCACTTGTATGCCGATGATGCTGTTCTGTATGCTATTGGCCCCATGGTTGACCAGGCTCTATCTGAACTACAGTCTGACTTCATTGCTTTACAGAAAAACTTTATTGACCTGAATTTAGTACTGATGTTGTTCCCTAGAGCACATAAAAATACGTTTGATGCTTTAAACCTATTGCATATTGATGTGTTAGTTAAGAGGCTGAGAATAAAAAATGGTCTTCCTCTATAGAAGTAGGTCCTGCCTCTCGCTACATAGTAGAAAGCAGATGATTCAGTCAACGCTCCTGTCGGTCCCAGACTATGGCCACATCGTCTATATGAACGCAGCTGCCTCTTCATTATAGCCGCTAGATGTAGTTTATCATAGAGCATTGCACTTTATTACGGGCGACAATGTTAGTGGTCATCACTGCAGTCTCTACCAGAAAGTTGGTTGGCCCTCTTTGATGTCACGTAGGTTACGTCACACAATACATTGCTATGTTTTCATTTATAAAGCCCTTTTACACAAAGTCCCACTGTACCTAGCAGCATTACTACACTTTAGACATAATGTTACCACACCCCATCTCAGGGATGGCTACCTCTTGACATTCCTTTGGTCTCTACTGAGTTAGGTAAATCAGATTTTAGTTCTTGCACCTTATTTGTGGAACAATCTTCAAAATGTTCTTAAATGTGATGTTCTGGTGCCTCTAGGTGAATTCAGAAAGCTGATTGAGGACCTTTTTACTGATGAATGTGTTTGTGTTTTAGGACCGTGTTTCTCTTTCTTCTTGCATTTGGTATTTTCTGTCATTTATGTCATTCAGGGCTCATCTGTAAAAGAGACCTTGGTCTCAGTATGACTCCTTGATCAAATAAAGGTTCTATAAAATACTATTTTCTTACTGTGGATGGGATACATCAGTCTGATCCTGAAAATCCATGACCCCTACTGCAGTACCATGCACTTGTTGTATTATAGAGAGTGCTGCTAGTCCTCCATTGAAGCCCACATTGTGACTTCCATGACTTCCACATGGTGACTACTTGCTATAAATAGAAAGCCTTTGACACATGATGCTCGTACGTTCAGGATAGTGTGTGCCGCTGTCCTTGGTCCTGAAAGGAGAGGTCATTATAATGGATGGCGGGGACTGTGGCTGTGAGAGTCTTGGTGCTGGTGGACTCCACATGTGTCTGAGAACTGAGTAGAGGCCTGGGGAGACCAGAGGGACTAAAGGCTGTCGCTGATAACAAGAGAAGGAGGGAGTGATGGGGAGGAAAGGAGGGCTCTCCCACTCTCTCAGAACCTGCCCAGCAAACCGGGAACATTCCTACAACATTAGCTAAGATTTACATTAAGTTCTAGTTATTCAGGGCATGCACTTCACAACTTTCTAAAATCTTAACAACTTGGATGTGCTCACATTTCCAGATCTCCTTGTCCCAAATCTTTCATTCTGTCCATCCTCAACCACAGGACGGTGGTGCTCACATTACACAATGATTCACTAATTGATCTTGCTCTGCAATTCTCAGTTGTCGTAGGAAAAAAATGCCAACACGCAAACGGCGAGCTGCTTTATTACTGTGCACGTTAGTATGTGCAGAGACATAAAAAAAGAGACGGAGACACTGTCACGCCCTGACCATAGAGAGCTTTTATTCTCCATGTTGGTTAGGTCGGGGTGTGATTTAAGGGTGGGTTATCTAGGTGAATTATATTTCTATGTTGGCCTAGTATGGTTCCCAATCAGAGGCAGCTGTTTATCGTTGTCTCTGATTGGGTAGCCATTTTCCCATTGTGCTTTGTGGGATCTTGTCTATGTATAGTTGCCTGTGAGCATTATATTAACGGCACGTTTCGGTTGTTCTTTAAAGTTTTCTATTCCAAAATAAAGGATGGAACATACCACGCTGCATCTTGGTCCACTCCTTATAACGATCGTGACAGACGCAGACTATTGACTTTAAATAAAAATAATATGAAATTACCTTCTTGGTTTCTGTCACGGTAGGACTCAGAGGTAATATTGAAAAGACACGTGCGTTCTGTCCACAGCTCCACCAATCTGTCTTCCATCACCTCGGTCCACGTGGTGTGTTGTTGTTGTTGTTGTTGCTGTCCACTTCACCGTTATTGTTTCGGTCTCACATGCTGAGTGCTCATTGGCTTTTGGCAGTGGTCCCTGGCCAATCGCGTCAGAGCACTTCTTATACTGCAAGGTGCACAACCAACATTCCTGACGTCATAAAATTATCGGGACATCCAACAGGGGTCTGGAAAAACGGAACAGCCATCATCCGTGTGTCCTTGACCCGCTCAAACTAGGCGTGTCCCGACGTGCTGATCCTATACCAAGTTCATAGGATTTCACCCCGATCGTGAACATTTGTCAAGGATGGCAAAAACGTGCCGAATTTGTGCCCAAATCGTGTAGTGTATGTCCTACATTAGGGTTTTTATCTAACATTAGGATAACATCCTAAAAACATTCACTCTCTCTCTCTAGCTGTCTCTCTCTCTCTCTTTCTGCATGTCTCCTTTATTTTAATCCACATGGAAAACTTTCCGACATAAGAAACGCTCCAATACCCTTAACTCCATTCACAACCACGTGTTTGGTTCAGTTATTTGTTCTGCTCTCTGCATGTGTATGATGAAAATAAAATGACCAACGTGTCAAATGTGATATGTAGAGGAGCAGCCTTTGACAGAAGAGCAAACAGAGTTGAACCCTTTGTCAATGTTGAAGCGTGCTCAGCTCTAGTTGCTTACTTGGCGGTGTTACCCACTGGAGCGACTGGGTGCGCATGCTTTTGCTCAAGCCCTGCATTAACACACCCGACTGAAATAGTAAACTCATCAAGGACCTCACTCTGAGTCTGGACCGTGATTAGCTGAATCGGGTGTGTCAGGCTACTGCAGGGCTGGAGCAAAAACCTGCACCCCTAGTAACTCTACAGGTGTAGTTGGCAACTCTATCAACCACACCTCTAGGGCTGGTCACCCCAGGTGTGTACCGTATGAACGACAACCCTAGGGCCCTTACCTTTAACAGTAGGACCCATCCCTCCAGCCCTCACTCCTGGGTAAAAAGAAGAATAAAATGCCAGATATTGATTAACCCCCTTATCGTATGACGGCGAGGTTGCATGGTGAAGCGAGCGGTTCCCATGGTAACAGGTAGCTACGTCGTCTGCCGGGCAACTGGAAGAGAGACAGGAAGCAGTGCACTCTGAGTGCTATTAATAGTCCCTTATCGGTGTGGCGCAGAGCGGTGATGTCACAGCCCTTGTCAGATGAATCCGGGCAAACACATGTTGTTGGTTCTAGCAGTCAGAGTAAATATGTAGTCGTTTTGGCGTGGTCTGTGGCTGCAGCAGCTGACAACAACACTGACTTACATGCTGGTATAGGCTACAGTATATCTGATGTAGTGGATGCACTACAGACATTGAGATATATGTTGTAGATCTGGATACAGAGATGACTGATGTTGTGGTTGATGTTGTTTAGTCTGTCCGACATGATTGATGTTGTGCACATTGATGAGGGCTCTTTAGTGCCCTAATGGCTAGTGTGCGATTGGTGCAGCAGCTCTGTGGTTGAGTGTTTCGATTGGTCAGGTTCTCTAGATGAGAGATGTGGCTGAGGACACTCAGATTCCACTTGATTGTGGAGAGGATATGTGGTTTCATGCCTAACTCGGACCCTATACCATTGTTATTGAATTAGGTAAACCAGTGGACTGAACTGATCATACATAAAAGCTGAATTTGTACTTATCCATAAACCTCGACTGTACTGCACTGTACTGTACTGTATGCTCTGAAGTTTCCCCTAGGTGTAGATCTAGTATCAGCTTCCCCTCCCCCAATGCTACACTCATCCGAGATTAGCGTCTAGGGGCATCTTCACCCTACACTGTCTGGTTCTACACTCCTCATCGTGTCTTCCCTGTTCCTCTGCCCCATCCCACATGAGTAGGTATTGCGTCCATGACGGTGCCAGTGTACATAGCCGAGACGTCTCCCCCCCACCTGAGAGGCCAGCTGGTGACAGTAAACACACTGTTCATCACGGGAGGCCAGTTCACTGCCAGCATCATAGACGGGGCCTTCAGCTACCTACGCCACGATGGATGGAGGTGAGACAATTGCTCTACATGCCTCATCTTTGAATATCTCAAAAATATCTCATTTATCCCCATTTTTATTTTTTATTTTTTTAGGGGGTAGATCATCTTTAATAGGTCAGATAGATTGTAGAATCGATAAATATAATTGTCTGCATAATTTCCAATCCCCACATATTTTATGGTAAGTATATATACACTGTATACAGTTGAAGTCGGGAGGTTTACATACACTTAGGTTAGAGTCGGTTAGGACATCTACTTTGTGCATGACACTAGTAATTTTTCCAAGAATTGTTTACAGACAGATTTTTTTTTTATAATTCACTGTGTCACAATTCCAGTGGGTCAGAAGTTTACATACACAAAGTTGACTGTGCCTTTTAAACAGCTTGGACAATTCCAGAAAATGATGCCATGGCTTTAGAAGCTCCTGATAGACTAATTGACATCATTTGAGTCAATTGGAGGTGTACCTGTGGATGTATTTCAAGGCCTACCTTCAAACTCAGTGCCTCTGCTTGACATCATGGGAAAATCCAAAGAAATCAGCCAAGACCTCAATAACAAATTGTGCACCTCCACAAGTCTGGTTCATCTTTGGGAGCAATTCCCAAACGCCTGAAGGTACCACGTTCATCTGTACAAACATTTACATTACATTTAAGTCATTTAGCAGACGCTCTTATCCAGAGCGACTTACAAATTGTATGTATGGGCTAATAGCAGTAAGGACCAGAAAAAAGAACATGTATACTTCAAGGGGTCTTAAAATGTCAAATCAAATAGCTAAAGGATCCTTGGTATGACCTTACAAATGACATATAGCTTAGTAGAAAGAAATTTGGAAGCCCATACACATCTGACGAGTGTTTGCAAGCCCTGCCTCATCTGACGAGCGTTTGCAAGCCCTGCCTCATCTGATGAGTGTTTGCAAGCCCTGCCTCATCTGACGAGCGTTTGCAAGCCCTGCCTCATCTGACGAGCGTTTGCAAGCCCTGCCTCATCTGACGAGTGTTTGCAAGCCCTGCCTCATCTGATGAGTGTTTGCAAGCCCTGCCTCATCTGATGAGTGTTTGCAAGCCCTGCCTCATCTGACGAGCGTTTGCAAGCCCTGCCTCATCTGACGAGCGTTTGCAAGCCCTGCCTCATCTGACGAGCGTTTGCAAGCCCTGCCTCATCTGACGAGCGTTTGCAAGCCCTGCCTCATCTGACGAGCGTTTGCAAGCCCTGCCTCATCTGATGAGCGTTTGCAAGCCCTGCCTCATCTGATGAGTGTTTGCAAGCCCTGCCTCATCTGATGAGTGTCAGATCCGACATAGTAGAATTCAACAATAGTCCCGTATTGATGTGTTGACAGTTTGATGGCTCGTTGGAGGTCGTAGCAGGATTTCTTATAAGCATCCAGATTAGTGTCCCACTCTTGGAAAGCGGTAGCTCTAGCCTTTAGCTCAGTGCGGTTGTTGCCTGTATTCCATGGCTTCTGGTTGGGATATGTATTTACATTTACATTTAAGTCATTTAGCAGACGCTCTTATCCAGAGCGACTTACAAATTGGTGCATTCACCTTATGACATCCAGTGGAACAGCCACTTTACAATAGTGCATCTAAATATTTTAAGGGGGGTGGGGGTGAGAAGGATTACTTTATCCTATCCTAGGTATTCCTTAAAGAGGTGGGGTTTCAGGTGTCTCCGGAAGGTGGTGATTGACTCCGCTGTCCTGGCGTCGTGAGGGAGTTTGTTCCACCATTGGGGAGCCAGAGCAGCGAACAGTTTTGACTGGGCTGAGCGGGAACTGTACTTCCTCAGTGGTAGGGAGGCGAGCAGGCCAGAGGTGGATGAACGCAGTACCCTTATTTGGGTGTAGGGCCTGATCAGAACCTGGAGGTACTGAGGTGCCGTTCCCCTCACAGCTCCGTAGGCAAGCACCATGGTCTTGTAGCGGATGCAAGCTTCAACTGGAAGCCAGTGGAGAGAGCGGAGGAGCGGGGTGACGTGAGAGAAACAAACAATAGTACGCAAGTATAAACACCATGGGACCACGCAGCCGTCATACCGCTCAGGAAGGAGACGCGTTCTGTCTCCTAGAGATGAACGTACTTTGGTGCAAAAAGTGCAAAACAATCCCAGAACAACATCAAAGGACCTTGTGAAGATGCTGGAGGAAACAGATGCAAAAGTATCTATATCCACAGTAAAACGAGTCCTATATCGACATAACCTGAAAGACCTCTCAGCAAGGAAGAAGTCATTGCTCCAAAACCGCCATAAAAAAGCCAGACTACTGTTTGCAACTGCACATGGGGACAAAGATCGTACTTTTTGGAGAAATGTCCTCTGGTCTGATGAAATAGAACTTCTTGGCCATAGTGACCATTGTTATGTTTGGAGGAAAAAGGCGGATGCTTGCAAGCCGAAGAACACCATCCCAACCGTGAAGCACGGGGGTGGCAGCATGATGTTGTGGGGGTGCTTTGCTGCAGGAGGGACTGGTGCACTTCACAAAATAGATGGCATCATGAGGAGGGGGACAATATGTGGATATATTGAAGCGACATCTCGAGATGTTAAAGCTTGGTTGTAAAACTCTTCCAAATGGACAATGACCCAAGCATACTTCCAAAGTTGTGGCAGAATGGCTTAAGGACAACAAAGTCAAGTTATGGGAGTGACCATCACAAATCTCTGACCTCAATCCTATGGAAAATGTGTGGGCAGAACTGAACAATCATCTGCGAGCAAGGAGGCCTACAAACCTGACTCAGTTACACCAGCTCTGTCAGGAGGAATGGGCCAAAATTCACCCAACTTATCGCGGGAAGCATGTGAAAGGCTACCCAAAACATTTGACCCGTGTTAAACAATTTAAATGCAATGCTTCCACATACTAATTGAGTGTATGTAAACATCTGATCCACTGGGAATGTGATGAAAGAAATAAAAGCTGAAATAAATCATTCTCTCTACTATTATTCTGACATTTCACATTCTTAAAATCATGTGGTGATCCTAACTGACCTAAAACAGGGCATTTTTACACAAGATTAAATGTCAGGAATTATTTAGAAAAACTGAGTTTAAATGTAGTTGGCTAAGGTGTATGTAAACTTCTGACTTCAACTGTATATACCGTATATCCCTTTATTATTTTCCCCTAACCTTACCACCCTCTCATAATTAGAGTAAACTAATGAACAACAACACTTAGGCTTCTACTTCCAGCTTATACATACTATATAAACTCAGCAAATAAAGAGATGTTCCTTTGTCAGGACGATGTCTTTCAAATATAATCAGATTTTTACGAACTAACTTCACAGATCTTCATTGTAAAGGGTTTAAAACAGTTTCCCATGCATGAACAATTAATGAACATGCACCTGTGGAGCGGTCTTTAAGACACCAACAACTTACAGACAGTAGGCAATTAAGGTCACAGTGACACTAAAAAGGCCTTTCTACTGACTCTGAAAAACACCAAAAGAAAGATGCCCAGGGTCCTTGCTCATCTACGTGAACGTGCCTTAGGCATGCTGGAAGGAGGCATGAGGACTGCAGATGTGGCCAGGGCAATACATTGTAATGTCAGTACTGTGAGAGGCCTAAGACAGGGAGACTGGATGGACAGCTGATCGTCCTCGCAGTGGCAGACCACATGTAACAACACCTGCACAGGATCGGTACATCCGAACATCACAACTGCGGGATAGGTACAGGATGGCAACAACAACTGCCTGAGTTGCACCAGGAACGTACAATCCCTCCAGTGCTCAAACTGTCCACAATAGGCTGAAACAGTCTGGACTGAGGGTTTGTATGCCTGTTATAAGGCAGGTCCTCACCAGACATCACCGGCAGCAACGTCGCCTATGGGCACAAACCCACCGTCACTTGACCAGAAAGGACTGGCAAAAGGTGCTCTTCACTGACGAGTCACAGTTTTGTCTCACCAGGGGTGATGGTCGGATTCACGTTTATCGTCGAAGGAATGAGCTTTACTACAAGGCCTGCACTCTGGAGCGGGATCGAGGTGGAGGGCCATCATGGTCTGGGGTGGTGTGTCACAGCATCATCGGACTGAGGTTGTTATTGCAGGCAATCTCAATGCTGTGTGTTACAGGGAAGACATCCTCCTCCCTCATTTGGTACCCTTCTTGCAGGCTCATCATGACATGACCCTCCAGCATGACAATGCCACCATACTGCTCGTTCTGTGAGTGATTTCCTGCAAGGAATGTCAGTGTTCTGCCATGGCCAGTGAAGAGCCCTGGATCTCAATCCCATTGAGCACGTCTGGGACCTGTTGGATCGGAGGGTAAGGGCTAGGGCCATTCCCCCCAGAAATGTCCGGGAAATAGCAGGTGCCTTGGTAGAAGACTGGGGTAACATCTCACAGCAAGAACTGGCAAATCTGGTGCAGTCCATGAGGAGGAGTTGCACTGCAGTACTTAATGCAGCTGGTGGCCACTCCAGATACTGACTGTTACTTTTGATTTTGACTCCCCCTTTGTTCAGGGACACATTATTCCATTTCTGTTAGTCACATGTCTGTGGAACTTGTTCAGTTTATGTCTCAGTTGTTGAATCTTCTTAAGTTCATACAAATATTTACACATGTTACGTTTGCTGAAAATAAACGCAGTTGACAATGAGAACCTTTCTTTATTTGCTGATTTTACATTTTACGGCCACAGTATATTTTACAATAGATGTCTTTTGTTTGTTTTTAATCCCACCCAGTAGCTAAAATGGGGAGGATTCTGTCCATAATAAAGCGTTGCTCTACGTTCTTGACAACACTATCAACAAGGCAGGTCCTACAGGTCCTAGTTTTGTCGCAACTTGACTACTGTTCAGTCATGTGGTCAGGTGCCACAAAAAAGTACTTCGCAAAATTGCAATTGGCTGAGAACAGGGCAGCACAACTGGCCCTTGGATGTCCACAGAGAGCTAATATTAATAATATGCATGTCAATCTCTCCTGGCGATTGACTTCATCACTCCTTTTATTTATGAGAGGTATTGACATGTTGAATGCGCCGAGCTGTCTGCTTGAACTACTGGCACACAGCTCAGTGTATACAAAATACAACAAAATCACGTTTTTGACTGCACTGGGCCTTTAAGACCAATCTGCAAGTTTTGAATGCTCCCTCCCACTGCTCTTGTCACATTCCAACATCTAGCACTGACTCTCAACACACCACTACATTCAGTTGTTTATGCATCCTGTATACATCATGGCCATGGACACAGTGCTGCTAACCTTGTTTATGTAGACTTCATTCTTATTTGTTTGTGTTTAGTTTCGCGTTTTCATATTCCGGTCTGTAACCAGGTTTCAGTGGGATATATCAGGTGTTAGGATAACTGTTGATTTCTGAGACAGACCATATTGGGAATGCTTCCAAGTGGTGTGCGAGTACAAACATTGAACTGTAGCTTCATTCATGTGAAATGTAGTTTCATTAAGTTGAAAAACAAATATTCATCCGTCTGTCATCTGCGAGTCGTGTCACGTCAGATGGCACAGTCGGGACTAGCAGATCAGATCAGTGTAAGTGTCAGCAGCAAAAGATGTGGATCCTCATCCTGCCTCCAGCTGATGCAACAGTCCCTCGGTGCAGAGCAGGGATACGTTGAAAAGATAACATCCTTTTATTGTTTTTGTAAATCTAAATGCTACATTACATCACGGACTCCTTGTAAAGCGAGCATTGCTTTGTCCTGCCTTAGGACATTATTCAGAACAGCTTCCTTGAACTTGCCACAAGTGCTGGATTTATGCCATAGCTGTCAGTGTGTGTCCTTGCATTCCTCTTCTTTTACTGATTTGACAAGTTGCGTTTCGTGCCAAGTCTTGAGTCCTTGAAAGTTTCGCTTTTAATGATGTGCTCTGCTCTGTGGCAGACTTCTATGTGACAGTCAACCCTGTGAAGCCGTTTGAAAAATGTTCAATGACACAACAGAGTTGTTACTCTAGGCTATTATTCACTGTGTTGTTAGCCTGGTAATGATTTGATGTGGGTCCTGAGAAATCTAATTTGATTTGTCAGATGCTTCGTAAACAGCGGCTGTAGATTAACAGCGAAATGCTTACTTACGGGTCCCGTTCGCATTGTTGGAAAAGGACCCATAAGTAAGTATTTTAATGTTAGTCTATACCTTGTTTACATTGATACTGCTTGATGAAGGGTGGGAGTGTAGCACAGATATTATGCGCGCATTCGAGCGGAGTGCTTTTGCCAAGACCTCGACCAACGTTGGTCACCGCCTTTCAAAGTGTGTTGCATTATGGGTATACACATTCTCAAACTTACGACTACGTGTCGACCGCATGACCTTTACAACAACTATGTGATCATAGGTCATGAACCTTGGAGTGCAGTCGACCGGAAATGTCTGCATCAGTTGCTAGCTATCCCATAAAGCCATCACCGAAAACACATATTCTCATTTTCAGTTGGTCTTTGCTAACTACCTGTTTTTTTTGACAACGTTTGGAACATTCGTCTCACAACAGAGCCTTCGACTGCAAAGAGTCATTGCATTCCACTCCGTTGCGGATCTTCCCATTGAAGAGCATGACGTCCGGTGCGACGTAATGGAGTGTTTATGGGTAATGTGAACGAGGCTTAAGTAGACTACAGAATGCTGGAACATTGCTACATTGTGGGAGGCAACCCATCAGTGGTCCCTGCTACGCTCCAGCTCATGGCGTTTCTCCCCTCGCCCCCTCTCACATTTATCTCTATGTCTCTCCCCCTCTCTCTCTCTCTTCCTCCCTTTTTTCCATCCCTCACCTCCACCGCGTCTCCCCCCTCTCTCCCTATCTTCTCCTCCTCCCCAGATATATTTTATGTTCGGTCTATTGGTGGTTCCCGCTGTGCTGCAGTTCATGGGAGTTTCTCCTCTCAAAGATGAAACAACTCATGTTGAATTCTTCCTATCCCTCGTTACCCCCTTCCTGCCAATGGTTCCTGCTGTACTCCGGTTCCTCATTTTGCAAGAGAGTCACTCTCACAGATGAAACGGCTAATATATGGCTCTCTCCATCTCTCTCTCTCTCTCTCTCTCCCCTTCTCCTCCTCTTCTCCAGGTATATGTTGGGTCTGTCGGTGGTCCCTGCGGTGCTCCAGTTCGTGGGGTTTCTGTTCCTGCCAGAGAGCCCCCGCTGGCTGATCCAGAAAGGCCTTACCCAGAAGGCCCGGCGCGTGCTCAGCCAGATTAGAGGCAATCAGAACATTGACGAGGAGTACGACAGCATCAAGAACGGCATCGAGGAGGAGGAGAAAGACTGCGGAGGAGGTGAGAGGGCAGCAGGAGGCTCAGGAGAAAGACACACATGAATGAATGAATGCATCAACGAACACGCACACACAAACAAACTTGCACACACACAGGGAGGGAGAGGAGTGGCCCATGTGCCCACTGTCTCTCTCTCTCTCTCTGCGCTCAGACGAGGAAGCTTTATCAGCTGGTATATAATCTCGGTGTTACACTCCCATGATGTGGGACAAAACAGTTAGCCTCTTCGGAGAATATTGACCTCTTCTGAGAATCACAAAACAGCACTCAAATTCAGTCTGTCAGAGCCGGCGACTCAGAGTAGACTGAGTCGCCTGGCGAGACCAAGGACATTGAAGACATTATTTTCTATGAACGTTTTCTGAAAGAAGCTTATTTATGGTAGTCACTGTGTCTCCATTGAAGGTCAGTGCTAAAAAGTGAATGTATATGTGTGAGTGTATGGAAATATATGGGTCAAGGCATGGTCATAGACCTAAGCACGGACTCAAACTCAATGAAACCACCGTATGCGATAAACTGCATATATCCACGTGTTGACATGAATAGCTGATATACATATGTATTGAAAGTAGCCTATATGGACAACCAATGGTTAGACGAACTAGTGTTTTGTACTGCGTTATCAAGTCAATGACATTGTATACAGTAAGGTCAGTCCAGCCTTCAGCACATGTATTCAGCTCTTATTATCCCGATGACACCAAGCCAATCTCCTGAAAAGAAAAGAGAGGGAAAAGAAACGAGAGGAGAGGTAAACATGCATCATTCCTTTTGTTCCGTAATTAACCCTTCCTGACAGTCCTACAGAAAACACTAACCTGTGATTGAGTACCTCACGCTGGGATTGGTCCACAATGGGGAGCCTTAGCCAATCAGAGTGCTAGAGTGTGGTCAGTGGGGCCACAATCCAAGAACGAAAGGGCAATAAATTGTAACTCTGACCATTGTCGGGTGTTGGGGGGGGATAGGCTCACACCTGGGAAAACAAGTGCTTCCTTTGCCCTCTTGCTCCCTGACATCTCTGTTTCCTTGGTAACCTCATCCCTTTCTCCCTCTTTCTCTCCTGGTCTCCATCACCTCGGATGTAATGATAGTGAGTGTCACTCTAACCACCCAAACACAGCCAGGATTAAAGAGCAATAATAATCACAATGACACATACAAAGTGACAGGGCACACGCAACGGCAACATCACAACACAACATAGTCATATCTGTAGCAGTCAATTCTCTCTGGATGGATAATATATTACATAGAAACATACAGGGTGACGGAGCAACACAACATCAATAGCAACAACAACACAACGAACAACAATAGCTGTATCAGTCACTGCTCTCTGCTCTCTGATTCACTTTGTTGTAGTATATCTTATTAAAGCATTGGGCTATCATCTCTGGCGTAGAACATGTTAGAAATGCCTGTCATGCATTAATTTCCTGTGATCTTATTGCTCCTAAGATAATCTTCCATCCAAGATAAAAATCATTTTAGGAAAGATTATCTTAATCCTATACGAAGCTTCCAGGAAACACGCCCCATGTTTTTATTCAGGCCTACCGATCTGATTATATCTACATAGATGAACTTCCTTTTCCTGGCGTATACGGCTGGGTGCAAGCCTATTGCCACTCAACATGATAATGTTTTCCTCTTTAAAAGAGTGTTTTATCTCAGCGTTAGACACCGTAGTAGGCTAATAGGGTGAAGGACCTTCACACACAGTAAGTCAGACACACAGGTAATTAAATTAACAGAAGAGGCACCGTGCTTCTCAAAGCTGTTTCCTTTGTGATAACGAGCTCCGTGTGACTGTAGGGCAGCCGTGCTTCTAGCTCATAGGCAACTTTGCATTCTTTTTCGTTTTTTTGTGTGTTATTAGCCCAGAAATGTTTTGGTGTTATTAGAAACATCCGGAAAGAACTTTTGGATATCAGAGCGGCGGTAACTCACCAGCATTACCAGCATTACAACCAGGAATACGACTTTCCCGAATCGGATCCCTTGTTCGTACCCCCAGGGCAACTGAACTGATTCCAGAGGCTTATCGGCGGAGACGAGGTATTCAGAGTGGACTTCTAGTCCGACTCAGGAGGCGCGCACACCACCCACCGCTGTTCTGCTCCTTCCAGCCAGTGCTGCCACTCCTCCAATGCCATCTTCACGGCCAGGAGTTCTCGGTTGCCAACATCGTAGTTCCTCTCAGCGGGATTGAGATGATGGGACAGGAAGGCACAGGGACGGAGCTTCTGGTCCTGGGCAGATCGCTGGGACAGGATGGCCCCCTCTCCAACATCTGAAGCATCCACTTCCACCACAAATTCACACGAGGGGTTCCGGATGGATGAGGATGGGTGCTGTTGTGAACTGATGCTTCAAGTCCACAAAGGCTTTGTCGACAGCTGGAGACCATTTGAACAGTACCTTGGGGGAGGTGAGTGCCGAGAGGGGGGCCGCCAGGTCGCTGTAACCCCAAATGAAACGGAGGTAGAAGTTTGCAAAACCAAGAAACCGTTGCAACTGCACCCTGGACGTTAGTTGAGGCCAATCCACCACTGCTTTCACCTTTCCAGGATCCATCTGAACATTGCCCTCAGCAATGACATATCCCAGAAAGGTGATAGAAGAGCGGTGGAACTCACTTCTTGGCTTTCACGAACAATTGGTTCTCCAGGAGGTGCTGAAGAACCTGTCTGACATGGAGGACATGTTCTTAGACAGATTGGGGGAAAACAGGACGTCGTCCAGGTAGACGAACACAAACCGCTTTAGCACGTCCCGAAGCACATCATTGACTAAAGCCTGGAAGACAGTGAGGGCGTTGGTGAGTCCAAATGGCATGACCTGCTCCTCATAATGTCCACTGGCTGGCTGTCTTCCACTCATCCCCCTCGCTTATCTGAATCAGGTGGTAGGATTTCTGAAGGTCCAACTTGGAAAACATGGTGGCGCCCTGGAGAGGTTCAAACTTAGAGGAGAGGAAGTGGGTAATGATTATCGACAGTGATATCGTTAAGTCCCCGGTAGTCAATGCACGGGCCTTGTCCTTCTCCACAAAGAAAAACCCTGCGCCGGCAGGAGATGCAGACGGACGGACGGCCTCAGTGGCCAGAGACTCCTCTATGTACTCATACATAGCAATGGTCTCTGGTCCTGACAGAGAGTACAGCCGACCCCAAGGTGGTGTAGTGCCTGGGAGAAGATCAATGTCACAATCATAAGGACGGTGCAGGGGAAGGGAAGTAGCATGTGCCTTGCTAAACACTTCCAGGAGGTCATGGTATTCTGTGGGGATAACAGAGACATCCACAGTCTTGCTGACCTCCTTAGGAAGACGACTTGGGGAAGGCTGTGCTGCTTGAAGGCAGTGGGAATGGCAGAATGGGCTTCAACCCAGGATGGAGCTTGTGGTCCAGTCAATCACAGGATTGTGCTTTTGGAGCCAGGAAAATCCCAACACAACCGGAACAAGGGGAGATGCAATGAGGAGGAACTGTATGGTGTCAGTGTGGTTACCAGAAACCCGTAATTGAACGGGCACAGTACTATGGGTGACTTCCCCTATAGAGCGGCCGTCCAGTGCCCTAGCATCCATGGGGACAGAGAGAGGCTGAGAGGGAATACCAAGCTCCGAAGCATCCATAGTGGCATCCATAAAACTTTCATCAGCCCCAGAGTCAATGAGCACTCGGAGAGACTTAGATTGGTCTCCCCACAGCACAAGCACAAAAAGGGTGTGTGGGTGATAGGAATTAGGGAACTCCCAGTCTGACTCACCATGGTACTGGTACCCACTAGGGACAAGGGTTTGCTAATATGGCAGGTAGCTATAAAATGTCCTGTCCCTCCACAGTACAGACAACAGTTATTATTCATCCTCCGTGAGTGCTCCCTAACTGATAGCCAAGTTCTTTCCAACTGCATAGGCTCAGGAGTAACTCACCCGTCATAGATTCACGAGAAAGCTCAGGGTGGCTTCGACTCCTCTCGGAAGAGCTGCATTCGGAAACTTTCGAATGCAGTGTGCCCGAGACCAGTGTGCCCGAGACCAGACCTCCTCTCTTGCGTTCCCTTAGGCGTCCAACCATGTTAATGGTTGAGACGATAAGGGAGTCGACGTCCACTGGCAGTTCCCGAGCAGCTGGCTCATCCTTTACTTCCACAGATAATCCGTGCAGAAAAGTATCGAAAAGAGACTCCGGATTCCAGGCACTCTCAGCGGCCAACGTGTGAAGGTCCACCGCGAAGTCTGCCACATTACGGGGGTTTTGACGTAAGTCAAGCAGTAGGCTGGCCGCCTTTCTCCCGGATACCGGAGAATCAAAAACCTCTCACCTCTGCCATCAATTCCTCCAAATGACAGATTGTTGTTCACAAACTGTCGTAGCCCAGGAGAGCACCCTTCCCGACATTAGTGTAATTATATATGCTATCTTCGATTGGTCTGAAGAAAACAAAGATGGCTGTAGCTCAAAAATAAGCGAGCACTGAGAAAGAAAACGCTGGCAGGTACCAGGATTCCCCGAATATCGCTCTGGAGTCGGGGGATAGACTGTTCAAACTCACTACAGATAGGGCAAAAATGACCGGGTGATTGTTTTTTTCTTCAGTGATGGCATTGTTGTTCACAAACATACACCCTTAGAGCGTTGGACTAGTAACCGGAAGATTGCAAGTTCAAATCCCTGAGCTGACAAGGTACAAATCTGCCGTTCTGCCTCTGAACAGGCAGTTACCCCACTGTTCCTAGGCCGTCATTGAAAATAAGAATTTGTTCTTTAACTGACTTGCCTAGTTAAATAAAGGTTTAAATATATATATATATATATATATATATAGTACTAATCATTTATTACATTTGGAAAGTGCTTTTCATTATACAGAATTATCTGAAAATGCATAAAATAACCCCACACATATATTTTTTAGTACAACTGACACTACAAGGGACAAGGACACCAAGGAGCCCAGCTATCATCAGGAAGCCTTCCTAAAGAGAAAAGTCTTTAGGCCCATTTTAAAGGAGTCCTGAGCCTGTGGTGCCTTCAGGTGGTCCGGGAGGGCATTCCAGAGGCTGGGGGCGGTCGAGCTGAAAGCCCAATCCCCCAAGGAGCGGAGCTTGGTCCTGGGGGCGTGGAGGAGCAGGCTATCTCTTGACCTGAGGGTGCGAGTGGGGTTTAGTTTAGTTTAGTTTATTTTATTTTTACAGGGACAGTGCACATTAATCAACGTTTCAGTAAAAGTGCCGGTTTTAGCCAGCCGGCTAATTTTCAACCGCAGTCCCTGGGCAGGTTATTAAAAACAATTACAATATAGACAATAGCACCATAGACATAGCAACATAGCAACATAGGACAAGCAAGACATAGCATACAGACAGAGCAACATAGAACAAAAAGCAGCAAGACAAAATTCATAAAAGCAACAAAGTGTTTCCATACCTCACAAGCTACAGACAACATGGAAAGCGGCAGCACACAGCTAGGGACCATGTTCACAAATCTGATTGACCTTTAGCCAAGTCTTTGGAGGGAGAGCAGTTCTTTGAGATAAGAAGCAGATTTTCCATGACTTTCCATACACAGGAAAGTGGGCAGGAGGGGTTTCAATTTGATCTTGTATGAGACAGGAAGTCAGTGCAGAGATGCCAGGATGGGGGTGATGTGATCATTTGAAATGTGACCTTTATTTAACTAGCCAAGTCAGTTAAGAACAAATTCTTATTTACAATGACGGCCAACCCTGGCCAAACTCCGGACGACGCTGGGCCAATCGCGCGGCCGCCCTATGGGACTCCTAACCACGGCCCGATGTCATACAGCCTGGATTTGAGCTAGGGACTGTAAGTGAGGCCTCTTGCACTGAGATGCAGTGATGGTGTTTCCGCACTCTCACCAGGATCCTGGCAGCCCTGTTCAGGTTGTAATGGAGCTTCTGGAGACTCCTGCCAGGGATGCCGATGATGAGCGTGTTGCAGTAGTGCAGCATTGAGGAGATAAAGGCATGGACGAGATTCTCTGCATCAGACTGAGTGAGGGTAGGACTGAGTTTGGCAATGTTCTTGAGGTGATAGAATGACGCTTCACACGGTTGTTTGATGGCTGTCAACGGTAAGAGGGGAATCAAGTTTTCCACACCCAGATTGGAAACTTAGTGGGAGAGAGCGATGCTCTGTCCTGCGATACTGTATAGATGTTACAGCTGTCAAAAGGCTTTGTCTTTCAACTAGATAATTAACTTATCTTCAACGGGTTTCTTGACAGGCTCTGAGATAGCTTACGGCCTCCAAAATGATTGTCACAGACCTTTTTTCTTTTTGCCAGTACAATTTAAACCTGATTTTTCAGCCATGAAGAAAATTATTTATCCTGTGCTTACCATCCACAGCAATTTCCCCACCGCACAATCTCCCCATTTGATTCATAATTGCCATTTTGATCTCAATGGCTGCTCTGCTTTCAGGTAAATTGAATGATGCAGTATGTCATTCCGAATGAGTACAAGGTATGCTGCTATATTTGTTATCTGCTCGCTGTACAAATTTACAATGAGGTTTTATTCCTCTCTCTCTTTTGTCTCTCCCATTCTCTCTTTCTCGCTCACTGATATGTGGGCAGAAGAAGCAGATGAGAAGTTAGAGGAGATATTACACAGATGGACATTAATCCCGGAGATAGAGAGTGTAGCACAAGTCATGCCTCTTCTCCTGCTCCTCTTCTGCTTAATTCATCATCTACCGTTTTAACATTTTATGGAATCTGTTGGTTGGTGCCTTAGATCTGATTAAATCACGCATCTGTTGGAACTTCGTTTATGGGGAAATGATAGGAATGTACATTATATTTAGATTTGCATAATGAGAAATGAGGGAATACGAAGAAGCACCTAGGATCATTTGCACTTTTATGAAATGTAGATGTTCAGATAGATTCCTTCAGTTATTAATGCCTGAAGCTGGGATGCATCCAAAATGGTACCCTATATAGCCTAATAGGACTCTGGTGTTGTAGATAGAGTTCCACTTGGTACACAGGCGTTTACTCATTCACCCGTTGTAGAGTCTTGTTTTTCTGTCATTTGGACTTTAGTATGAGGCGTGTCGTGGCGCGTAACAGTCGAATGACACCCATGTTCATTTCCTAGCTTTGTTATCTGGAGACACTAGGGGATTTGCATTGTTATTTGACATAAGGGATCATTTAATATTAACATGCTAGCGGCGTTATCTTCTAATTAAGTTCAGCTAATCGAGGTTTGAATGAATATTCCTTTTCTTCCACTCTCATTTATTCCGTTTTACGTTCAAGCCCAAGGGAAACCATTTAGAAATAAACTGAATTAGTTCATCTTGCTGAATATGTTGTCTATAATTTTACCCGTAAATATATTTGACCCGTGGATACAACATTTTCACAGACATCAACTATGACTTACTTTATAATATTAGATGAGCTGGTATTGTACAGAGAGGGCCATTACATTCAAAAAAAGATCCCAAATGAAGTCATGTAATGATGTAAAGGAAGCATTAGAGGAGAATGGAAGGCTATGAAAGGCTAGAAGACAGCGATTACAGATGATCTCTGTCATAGCAGATGAAAGCATGCTAGGCGAAAGCCCCACCTTATCTCAGCTCACTGGTCACCATAGCAGCACCCACCCGTAGCACGTGCTCCAGCAGGTATATTTCACTGGTCGTCCCCAAAGCCAACTCCTCTGGACACCTTTCCTTCCAGTTCTCTGCTGCCAATGACTGGAACCAATTTCACAAATCACAAAAGCTGGAGTCTTATATCTGTGCTGAGATCATTGAAGAGCTAATAACCTTTGTCTATTAGGAGCCATTTGAGGTCTGCTATTTGAGGTCTTTGAAGCACAGGAACACAACCCTGTACATAATAGCCAACCAGGAACAACCTTACGCACAAACCTCTCGGTACTCAAATGGCTCCTAAAAGACACGGGTTATTAGCCCTTCAGTGATCTCAGCACACTTAGCAAATAATGAACATTGTGATGTAAGTCACAAGAGAACATTGTGTGAGAAGTAATATCCATCAGAGTTGTAAATGTTGCTGAAAAAAGCAACAAAGTTCTCACTCACTCACTCACTCACTCTCACTCACACTTTCTCTCACTCTGCCATTTGGATCACATTTACGGAGCCGTTTTTAGAAATCCAGGAGTTAGTTGTTAGGGGCTGTATCCCCCACCCTGGCAGAGCTGTATCCCCCACCCTGGCAGAGCTGTATCCCCCACCCTGGCAGAGCTGCATCCCCCACCCTGGCAGAGCTGCATCCCCCACCCTGGCAGAGCTGCATCCCCCACCCTGGCAGAGCTGTATCCCCCACCCTGGCAGAGCTGTATCCCCCACCCTGGCAGAGCTGTATCCCCCACCCTGGCAGAGCTGTATCCCCCACCCTGGCAGAGCTGTATCCCCCACCCTGGCAGAGCTGTATCCCCCACCCTGGCAGAGCTGTATCCCCCACCCTGGCAGAGCTGTATCCCCCACCCTGGCAGAGCTGTATCCCCCACCCTGGCAGTGCTGTATCCCCCACCCTGGCAGAGCTGTATCCCCCACCCTGGCAGAGCCCCCACCCTGGCAGAGCTGTATCCCCCACCCTGGCAGAGCTGTATCCCCCACCCTGGCAGAGCTCTCTCTCTACCATTTGCATTGGGGCATGTGTTAGTCTGGGAACCATGAATCTCAATGAGCGATTACATTTTTTTCCTCAGACGAACCACATAATGGGCCCAGATATTATGCTCTACCTCTAGACTCCCAGCTCTAGGGGGCTGAGATGATTGGTTGAAACTGGAGTGTGTGTGTGTGTGTGCGTGTGTGTGTGTGTATGAGTTGCTCATGTGTTTTTGGAACAGTTCACATGTGATCACGTAGTTTTTCCGTAAGGGTTCAATCGGGACGGAACTCTATGACGTTCTATAGTTAGTGTTTGTCATGTGTATGTGTACAGTGGGGAGAACAAGTATTTGATACACTGCCGATTTTGCAGGTTTTCCTACTTACAACGCATGTAGAAGTCTGTAATTTTTTATCATAGGTACACTTCAACTGTGAGAGACAGAATCTAAAACAAAAATCCAGAAAATCACATTGTATGATTTTTAAGTAATTCATTTGCATTTTATTGCATGACATAAGTATTTGATCACCTACCAACCAGTAAGAATTCTGTCTCTCACAGACCTGTTAGATTTTCTTTAAGAACCCCTCCTGTTCTCCACTCATTACCTGTATTCAGTGCACCTGTTTGAACTCGTTACCTGTATAAAAGACACCTGTCCACACACGCAATCAAACAGACTCCAACCTCTCCACAATGGCCAAGACCAGAGAGCTGTGTAAGGACATCGGGGATAAAATTGTAGACTGGGCTGGGATGGGCTACAGGACAATAGGCAAGCAGCTTGGTGAGAAGGCAACAACTGTTGGCGCAATTATGAGAAAATGGAAGAAGTTCAAGATGACGGTCAATCACCCTTGGTCTGGGGCCCCATGCAAGATCTCACCTCGTGGGGCATCAATGATCATGAGGAAGGTGAGGGATCAGCCCAGAACTACACGGCAGGACCTGGTCAACCATTAGTAACACACTACGCCGTCATGGATTAAAAACCTGCAGCGCACGCAAGGTCCCCCTGCTCAAGCCAGCGCATGTCCAGGCCCATCTGAAGTTTGCCATTGACCATCCGGATCATCTAGAGGAGGAATGGGAGAAGGTCATGTGGTCTGATGAGACAAAAATAGAGCTTTTTGGTCTAAACTCCACTCGCCGTGTTTGGAGGAAGAAGGATGAGTACAACCCCAAGAACACCATCCCAACTGCTTTAGCATGGAGATGGAAACATCATTCTTCGGGGATGCTTTTCTGCAAAGGGCGACTGCACCGTATTGAGGGGAGGATGGATGGGGCCAAGTATCGCAAGATCTTGACCAACAACCTCAGTAAGAGGATTGAAGATGGGTCGATGCTCGGTCTTCCAGCATGACAACAACCCGAAACACACAGCCAGGGCAACTAAGGAATGGCTCTGTAAGAAGCATCTCAAGGTCCTGGAGTGGCCTAGCCAGTATCCAGACCTGAACCCAATAGAAAATAGGAGCTGAAAGTCCATATTGCCCAGCGACAGCCCCGAAACCTGAAGGATCTGGAGAAGGTCTGTATGGGGGAGTGGGCCAAATCCCTGCCGCAGTGTGTGCAAACCTGATCAAGAACTACAGGAAACGTAAGATCTCTGTAATTGCAAACAAAGGTTTCTGTACCAAATATTAAGTTCTGCTTTTCGGATGTATCAAATACTTATGTCATGCAATAAAATTCAAATTAATTACTTAAAATTAATGCAATATGATTTTCTGGATTTTTTTTAAAGATTCCGTCTCTCACAGTTGAAGTGTACCTATGATAAAAATTACAGACCTCTACATGCTTTGTAAGTAGGAAAACCTGCAAAATCGGCAGTGTATCAAATACTTGTTCTCCCCACTGTACGTGAGTGAGGGTGGTGAGTGATGTACTGTACAGTATGTTAGTCATTTCCTCCTGTCATATTGAAGGTAAACCATAGATGCGCTATAGCCCTGCGTGACGTCCCAGGTGTTTGAGAACAGCTGTGAGAGCTTTCAAGAGTGCTTCTGCCCCCAATCCTCATCCTACCACACACACACACACACACACACACACACACACACACACACACACACACACACACACACACACACACACACACACACACACACACACACACACACACACACACACACACACACACACACACACACACACACACCTCATCATACGGTACATTCATCCCACTGGGAGCTCAACATACTGTAGTTCACTTCACAGTGATGAAGTATTTACACTCATTGACTGTAAATGTGGCACAGGAGCTGGACCAATAAAAGAACAGCTTTCAGCCAAATGTAGCCATCTCTGTGGTGTTCCATCTCGGAGACATGAAAGGGACTGCAATTTTACTGACGCTTTTCCCCCGCTCACTTCTCTCTGTCTAGCTGTCTCTCTCTCGCGCGCCCTCTTTCTCTCTCTCTCTCTCTCTCTTTCTCTTTCTTATCTCTTCTCAGAAGTAACGTTCCTATTCTAAATGTTTGTTCTCTAGTGTGAGATGGTTCTAGCCATACAGACAGAGGCTCAGCCTAACATAAGTTATTAAACATGTACCCAGACATAGCCCATGTCTGTTTTGATTGAATGGATCAATTTGACCATTGATTTTTGTCCTGTTTTTGTGGAGAAAATGCTTTGTTTTTTTTTTTTGTCTTCTGAAAGCACCACCGAATCCCTTTCTTTTAAAGGGTCCCGGGTGACTTTGTAGCAGACATCTTTTAGCAAGGTTTCAGAATCCTACCCGAAGGGATTCTGTTGTTCTGGTGGCATACAAGCCTTTGTTTTGCCAGATTTCAAGGTTCTTCTTAATGAATCATGGGACTCAATCATGAGGAAAGAAAGCGCTGATGGAAAGGCAATGTTTTTGTGTTCACCAGCAAGGACAGAGGCATCACATTTAAAAGAGAGATGAAGGCAGTAGTAAGATTAGTATTCCTGCAACATTATTTTGTTGAAATATAATTTAATCTCTGAGAAATGAAGATGCTTCATTGTACCCAAATTGGCCATTATAATTTTTGGGATTCATAATATTTTATAAATATAGTACCCAACATCTGATTTGGACCATAGTCCTTTCTAATAACAATTAAGACATAAACAATCCCCAAAACATTGAAAAAGTCTCCCATGGACCCCCAGTCCCCACCCCAATCCTACCCAAATACGATATCAGTTCTCTATGTCTGAGAAGTAGTACGAAGCTGTGGCTTGGAGTATTGTTTCTTCATATGCATTCCCTGTTAATCTGGTGATGGTTATTTTCCTCCGTTCAGAGAAATTAGTCATTGAAGTTGTTTGCATTATTTCCCATAAACAGTGTGATAGTAACCAGTTGCCGCTGTTTATGCTATACTGCCCTACATTGATGCTTTCAACTGTAATGTTATCAAACACACACTGAGCTCTTGTCAGCCTGATTCTCTGGAGGTGGTTGGGGTGGTGAGAGAGCGAGAGAATGGATTTTTTATAATGTGAGGAAGACATACTGTAGAAGGTTGTGGGGTTGTGAGGCTCTTTTTTGACACAGAAACAGAGAGAGAGAGAGAGAGAGAGAGAGAGTGTGTTTGCGTGAGTGTGTGCAGCAGAGGCAGTTGGCACTTATCTTAATCTGTAGTATTACCTGTTAGCCTTTTGTTGTTTAGCTACATAACTATTCACCATTAGATGCATCCATTGCCAAAGATTCCGGCTTTACCTTAAACTAATGATCTCTATAGATGATAGTGAGAGAGGACATGGAGAGAAAGAGACAGATAAGCGAGAGAGATAGAGAACAACAGAAGGAGAGAGAGAAAAAGAGAGCGATAGGAGCGATAAAGAGAGAGGGATAGAGAGAGTAAGAGAAGGAGCAAGAGGGAGCTAGAGAGAGAGAGACAGAAATACATTGTGAGAGAGAAGGATAACGAAATAAAGAGAGAGAGACCGATAGGAGAGAGTGAGAGAGGAGGAGAGACCGCGAGCATAGAGAGAGGAGAGAAAGAGAGCAAGAGAGAGCGGTAGAGAGAGAGAGCAAAGGAGATCAAAACTCTCAACACTTCCAGTCGCCTGCAGGTTTTTAGCTGCTTATTAATTTTGAATAAGGCTGCTAGTGCAAATTCCAAGATGTGATCTATGCACATGGAGAAGAGAGAAGACAGTCTGCTAAACTCAGTATTTCGGGGCTGTAATTTGAATGTGTAAATATGTGATCATTATTTGCTATACTGTAGGTGCATAACTACAGTATATACACAAAGACACTGCCTTTACATATTTCTATAGTGTCAGATTGTTCGAGCTGTCTTCAAATACACATTGTCGAACTCCTCTTAGATGTTTAGTATGGTGAGCCTTTGCAGTGTACTTACTGTTTAGGTTTGTGCATCTCTCCCCATATCAATCATTTTCTGCATGTGTGTGTGAGCATGTGTGTGTGAGCATGTGTGTGTGTGAGCATGTGTGTGTTAATGTGCATATGTGTGCATGTGTCCTATCTTCCTCTTCTCTCTCCTCTCTTCCATTATCAGCCTGCTCCCCGAAGGCTCCGATGCTGGACAATATGCTTCTGTTCGTTCCTTCCTTATCCCTCTCTCTGTATCTCTGCTCATCTGTGTTTTATAAACGCCATTGCCCGTCCCTTAATGTGTCAGTTTACTCTCATCTATTAGAGGAACCCTAACTGAGCTGGGCTATGCGTCATCTATGCGCACACATACAGTAATGCTATATGCAGCCTGCTCTCCCACTGCTGTATGCTCAATATGAATGCTCAATATGAATGCTCAATGTCAATGCAATCATAACGGTCCACAGGTGGGCTAGAGGAACCTGTTATCATTTCAGTGAATGAATGATCATGAATGAAGGGAGATGGGAATAGAGAATGCAATCTTAAGCTATGAAATGCAGTAAACGTACACTGACAAGCTTGCTTAACTGTTCAATGATGCAAGTACTAAATCTGAGCTAGAGAGTGGATCAGTTTAAAAAAAAAAAAATGCCTCCTGTCTCCTGGCTATCCGTGTGAAATGCGATCTACCTCTCACCCGTCTCCCCTTTTGAACTCTTGCATAACCTGGAAAAGATGTCCAACTAGGAAGAGAAGATTTCTCAACACTTCAACCTCGAAGGGAGAACCCATGTAACTGTAGCTCTCTGCTCTCGCCGTGCATGATGAAATTACACTGCGATAAACTCTCTCCCCTGATTTGATCAGTTGATCCGTCAGATGGTTTGTTGCTTTGTTTTATTTGCCGGTTTGCACTGGGAGGTTTTCAAACAGCGTCGGGCTTTGCACTGACATCGGCAACTCTCTCTTATCTTCAAAGTAAAGTCATGTCCCCCTACTCTTCTGTCATCCTGATTGGGTTCTTGTCTTCTGTTCTTCTGTTCCCTCCTCCGTCATATTAAGCTGTATATCGGTGTCTCCTGAGAAGACGGCAGAGTGTTATTGACCGTAACTCAGTGTCAGTGTTTGTTCTTCTACAAAGCCAAAACGCTACGGAACAGAACAGGCCTGATCATAAAGGATTGATCACTAGATCTGTGTCTCACAGCCTTGACGGAAGACCTCTCACACAGGGATAGGTTTACAGACAAAAGGACAACGTCAGGAAACAGAGAGTCCAGACAGACTAGGAGAATTGGAGAAGTGTGTGTGTGTGTGTGTGTGTGTGTGTGTGTGTGTGTGTGTGTGTGTGTGTGTGTGTGTGTGTGTGTGTGTGTGTGTGTGTGTGTGTGTGTGTGTGTGTGTGTGTGTGTGTGTGTGTATTCAGACCCTTTGACTTTTTCCACATTTTGTTAGGTTACATCCTTATTCTAAAATGGATTAAATCGTTTTTTCCCCCTCCATCCATCCACACACAATACCACATAATGATGAAACAAAAACAGATTTTTTTGTTGCAAATTTATTATTAAAAAAAAACTGAAATATCACATTTACATTAGTATTCAGACGCTTTACTCAGTACTTTGTTGAAGCACATTTTGGAAGCAATTACAGCTTTGAGTCTTCTTGGGTATGATGCTACAAGCTTGGCACACTTGTAGTGTCATACCCCATTCTTCTCTGCAGATCCTCTCAAGCTCTGTCAGGTTGAATGGCCAGCGTTGCTGGCCAGCTATTTTCAGGTATCGCCAGAGATGTTCGATCGGGTTCAAGTCCGGGCTCTGGTTGGACCACTCAAGGACATTCAGAGACTTGTCCCGAAGCCACTCCTGCATTGTCTTGGCTGTGTGCTTAGGGTCGCTGTCCTGTTGGAAGGTGAACCTTCGCCCCAGTTTGATGTCCTGACCACTCTGGAGCAGGTTTTCATCAAGAATCTCTCTGTACTTTGCTCCTTTCATCTTTGCCTTGATCCTAACTAGTCTCTCAGTCCCTGCCACAGAAAAACATGCTCCACCGAAGGCATGGTGCCAGGTTTCCTCCAGACATGATGCTTGGCATTCAGGCCAAAGAGTTCAGTCTTGGTTTCATCAGACCAGAGAATCTTGTTTCTCATACGAGTCTTTAGGTGCCTTTTGGCAAACTCCAAGAGGGCTGTCATGTGCCTTTTACTGAGGAGTGGTTTCCGCCTGGCCACTCTACCATGAAGGCCTAATTGGTGTAGTGCTGCAGAGATGGTTGTCCTTCTGCATATCAGGAAGAGCCAGATACAGACCGTGTCAAAGTAACAATGTTTATTACAGCAACAGAGGCAAAGGTACAGGAGGGCAGGCAGGCTTAGGATCAGAGGCAGGCAGAGTGGTCAGGCGGATGGGTTCAGGGTCAGGATAGGCAAGGGTAAAAAAAAACAGGAGGGCGAGAAAAAGAGGGTCTGGGAAAAGACAGGAGCTGACTGGACAAACGCTGGTAAGCTTGACAAACAAGACGAACTGGCAACAGACAAACAGAAAACACAGGTCTAAGTACACAGGAGATAATGGGGAAGATGGGAGACACCTGGAGGGGGTGGAGACAAGCACAAAGACAGGTGAAACAGATCAGGGCGTGACACTGGAAGGTTCTCCCATCTCCACAGAGGAACTTTAGAGCTCTGTCAGAGTGACCATCGAGTTCTTGGTCACCTCCCTGATCAAGGCCCTTCTCCCCCGATTACTCAGTTTGGCCGGCGGACAGCTCTAGGAAGAGTCTTTATGGTTCCAAACTTCTGCCATTTAAAGATGATGCAGGCCACTGTGTTCTTGGGGACTTAAGATGGTGCAGACATTTTTTGGTATCCTTCCCCAGGTGCCTCGACACAATTGTCTCGGAGTACTACGTACAATTTCTTTGTCATTATGGGGTATTGTGTGTAGATTGCTGAGGATACTTTTTTTAAATACATTTTTTAACAAAGCTGTAATGTAACAAAATGTGGAAAAAGTCAAGGGGTCTGGATACTCTCCGAAGGCACTGTATGTGTGTCTGTGCTCTCAAAGGTACAGTATGTGTCTGTGTGTCCGTCTTACTGTCTGTCTGACTGGGCTTGGTTTGGCTCTCTTCGCCTATGGAGCGGCTCCTGGCCGGCCCTCAGTGCCCTCGGATAACCACCCAGCTGCTACCCCTATACATCTGTAGAGAGGGAACAACTTAAGTTGGAAAGGAGGAGAGATAGATGGGTGAGGAAAGAGGAGGGGAGTGTACGAGAGGGAAAAAGAGGAGAGAGGGAGAGGGGAGATTGAAGAGGAGAGGGGAAAGAGGCTGTCAATATTAAAGTGCTCTGCTTTCTAATAATGTTTCCTGAAAATGTACTGGCCTTACTGAAATCTCTTAGACACTTATGTAAAATGACATGTGGGACAGAAAGAGCTTTTCCCATCCTCTCAAAGGAATTTGTTGTTCATCTTCCTGTAGAATGGGAGTTCCATTGCTTGCTTCATTACGTTCCTTGGGTTGACTTCTGTCTGTCCCTAACCGACAAAGGATGGCATTCCACAACCTTACAAATGACTTACGAATCAATTAAAAAGATAGAGACATTAATCTCCATTGCTCATCAGTAGCTGGATTGGAATCCTAATCAGTATACTGAAAAGTTTAATCCTTCTCAGAGGAACGTAATATAATAACATGTTGTCAAGCGGTCTCTGTCTCTTTCCCTCACTCACTCTCCCCTCCCCCTATCCCTTCCTCTGTCTCTCTCTGTCTCTGTCTCTTTCCCTCACTCACTCTCCCCTTCCCCTATCCCTTCCTCTGTCTCTCTCTGTCTCTGTCTCTTTCTCTCACTCACTCTCCCCTCCCCCTATCCCTTACTCCCTCTTTCTCTTGTTCCCTTACTCCCTCTTTCTCTTGTTCCCTTACTCCCTTTTCTCTTGTTCCCTCTCTTTCTCTTGTTCCCTCTCTTCCTCTCTCTCTCTCTCCTCTCTTCTCTCTTCTCTCTCCTCTCTCGGCACTGTGGCTACATTCACCCTGTCACTCTCCGTTGAGTAGCCTAAGACAGGCAGTGAGAGAGATTGGTGGTTTTAATGAAATGTTTCCACTGTAGTAATCAAACAGTGACAGGTGCCTGTGCAGAAGGTTCCATGAGAGAACAACTAGGAACCATTTCTGCGTTATTTGATGTGCAGAATAAAAACATCCTGCTTAATGAAGCCATCGCTATACCAACATTGGAAGATTCCCTCTAATTGGAGTCGCTTGGGTGTTTCCCTGGTGAAGGTTGCCATGGGGAAGTTAAATAATTGGGGATTCCATTGGTGGATATCAAAGGGGAGAAGATATCGCTCTCATTAAGACGCCATAACACTGGGCCTCATCTGACTGTACACTAGTTAGGTTTTAATTCAGCTGGGTGTAGTGTGTTTCCGTTGTACTGTATGGCTTCTGCACTCTGTAGGTTTGATATGAGTAATATGGAATGAAATTAAAGAGAGGACCAGTGTCTTTGTGGTAGACTTTTAAAGGATAGGTGGTGCGTGTATCATGGCTAAAACACCTTTTATGGTTACAGCACTACCTGGACTGACAGACCGCCGTGAACCAACGGGGACAGAGATACATTGGAAGTTAAACTCACTCAAATGAACACGGCATTAGGATGGAAAGCACATCCCTGTTGCCTTCTTTCCATTCGACAGTTAGTTCGTTTTTTTACAATTCCCTTGGCACTAATTTCAGAACCTTGTGGTAGTCTTTCAGAACTCTAGACACAAAAACTCAAAAACGGTCATCACTTGTAACACAAGGCTGTCCAATGTTCAAAACATTGCATGGTGCATTTGTATCTTTAAAGAAACCTTGCACTTGCAGAATCATTGGTTCAAATAATGAATTTATCATGGAATACCGTAGGAACATTCATTTAGATCACCAACACACAAGATACCGATAGTTTCACTGTGTAGTTGTTCGTACAATCATTAAATATTGTAGTACAAAATATGTGATACGTTTCATTATGGTACTACACGTAAATGCATCACTGTAAAAGGACTAGTAGAGAGAATACTACAGACACAGTGGACAAACTGTGAACAAAATCTGTGGACAAACTGTGAACAAAAAACTCATTGAACAAAATCGGAAATATATTGATGAAATACAATAAAATCACTCATAGGTTTCTTTGAATCAAAGCAAAAATAATTAGCTACAAAAAAATGAAAAAAACTACAGTAAAACATCAACCGCAGTGTTCCTCACCTGGCTTACTGTAAAACATCAGACGCAGTGTTCCTCACCTGGCTTACTGTAAAACATCAGCCGCAGTGTTCCTCACCTGGCTTACTGTAAAACATCAACCGCAGTGTTCCTCACCTGGCTTACTGTAAAACATCAACCGCAGTGTTCCTCACCTGGCTTACTGTAAAACATCAACCGCAGTGTTCCTCACCTGGCTTACTGTAAAAAGCAATTGATTACTGTACTTCTATATTTCCATCAACCCTGTCTTGTGGATTTGGCCACAGGTTCTCATCCACATCACTGGATGTTTTCATTAGCCAAACATCTTGGGAAGAATCTTCGGGCGAATGCAGGCCTGACACTGGTCTGCCGTGATGTCATTGCATGCGTCATCCATGGCTTGGAGAAGGGTGGCTTGTTCGTGAGGGCGCCTATCATATACCTTCCACCTCCATGTGGACAAAAACTCCTCAATCGGGTTTTAAGAAAGGAGAGTATGGGGGTAAGTACAGGGTGTTAATTGTGGATGGGCCTGAAACCATGCTTGCAGCATTTGAGCATGGTGGAACCTGACATTATCCCACACAATGACATAGGTCACGCCATCTGCTCTATCGACCTGATTTAGCCCATCAAGGAAGGTTACATTCGAACAGCGAATCATGTGGCTGCCTGCAACTCAATATATAGAGTAGAGTTGTTGTTCGACCAAACATTAGAATGGGCAAGATGCGTAATCTAAGCAACTTTGACCGTGGTATGATTGTTGATGCCACACATGGTGATTCCAGCATCTCAGAAACCGCTGCCTTCCTGGGATTCTAATGCACTACAGTCTCTAGAGTTTACAGAGAACGGTGCGATAAACAAAACACATTCAGTGAGCGGCAGTACTGTGGGCAAAAACACCTCGTTAATGAGAGAGGTCAGAGGAGAATGTCCAGACTTATTCAAGCTAACAGAAAGGCCACAAATGCTCAAATAACAGCTGTTTAAAACAGTGGTGTGCAGAAGGGCATCTCTTAACGTACAACACTGTGAATAGTTCAGGCTGTTGTGGAGGCAAAAGGGGGTCCTACCCAGTCCTAGATAGGTGAACCGAGTAAAGTGGCCGGTGAGTGTACAGTAATGTCAAATCTGAAAACATGTTCTGGAAAAGTGGTACATGGGACCATAGAAACAGTGTCTGATAAAGAATGATGATGAAATATTACATCCATAGATAATGTAGTCCAATTGGTTCATGTTCCACGGTAATTGGTGTCAATGGATCTCGTTATCCTGAAATGTTCATGATCTTAACATGGAATATTGTTCGTCAGTTTCCATAAAACTATGCATTAAGAGTAATGCAACAGATGCTTATCATTTTGAGCAGTTGTATCGATGAATAGGCAGTCATCTCAGATGTAATGTGTGAATTTCATTTTGAAATGGTAATACTTTGATGTTAAGTTGTGTCATTTTGAACAGGTGATTTTCGTTCAATGAACAAATGATCTTAGCTTTATGTGTATTGTATCCAAGCAATTGGAAAAAGTGTTAAGAGTTTTGAAAAATGTGCATTTCGATCATTGGTTGTGAGTTTTGAGCCTAGAGTTTTGAAAAATTACATCAAGGTTCCGAAATATGTGCCAAAGGGATTGTAAAAAAACTGTAACGTAGGGTTCATTTGAGTGAGTTTGGCTTCCCATGTATCTCTATCTGTCCCTCGCCCTGCTATTCCCCTCTCCCCCCTCTATCACCTTCTCCCTCTTGCTGAACACATTCTTCCTCTGATTAGGTTAGAGTGGAGCTCTGCTCATGCGTGCGTACGTGTGTACTGTATGCACTCGTGTGTATGTGTGCGCCCGTGTCTCTGCCTGTGTGTGTTACTTTCCCCAGCATGAGAAAATGTCGCTTAAACAGAAGAGGGAACTAACAGAGTCCCTGACCAACAACCAAAACCAAACAGGTGTGGTTTTAGGAAGAGACTCGTGGTGGTGTACACTGAAAGTTGACTAGCAACAACTGGAACCTGAAAGCCAACCCACCATGAGCACCTACTGAGCCCAAGAAGAGGCAAACAAAAGAACCCCCCCCCCCCCCACAAAACTTAAAGACAGCAAGCAAACCAAAATCAGATAAATGATTGTTTGTCAAGCACTCAAAATAGGGAGTGCCAACTAAAGGTGCTAACCCTCTGCATCTATCAAGACAACTGGAGCACTGGGCCAGTTAAATAGCACCTGACAACCAGCACAGGTGAAACACATACTATGAGATGACACCAATCAGTGCGCCCTACATGCTAACGAGCTGCACTGTACATGCTAAAGTCCAACCTCAAAACCTAAATGGGAAAACCAAAGCCTGTGACACCTTCCCCCTTAAGACAACAAATATCTCCTATGTTTTCCTGAGACAAGTTTGCTCACCACCAACAGAAAACAACTTCCACTTCACAACATGATTAACTTAAATGCATCGCCTTCTCCAATGTAAACATGGAGTCTACTGGGTGTCAACAACTAAATGTGAGACAAAACACTATTGGCATTCTCTCAACCAGCTTCACCTGGAATGCTTTTCCAACAGTCTTGAAGGAGTTCCCACATATGCTGATTACTTGTTGGCTGCTTTTCCTTCACTCTGCAGTCCAACTCATCCCAAACCATCTCCATTGGATTGAGGTCGAGTGATTGTAAAAGCCAGGTCATCTGATGCAGCACTCCATCACTCTCCTTCTTGGTCAAAGAGCACTAACACAGCCTGGAGGTGTGTTGGGTCATTGTCCTGTTGAAAAACAAATGAAAGTCCCTCTAAGCGCAAACCAACTGGGATGGCGTATCGCTGCAGAATGCTGTGGCAGCCATGCTGGTTAAGTGTGCCTTCAATTCAAAATAAATCATGACCGTGTCACCAGCAAATCACCATCACACCTCCTCCATGCTTCACTGTAGGAACCACACATGCGGAGATCATCTGTTTACCTACTCTGCGTCTCACAAAGACACGGCGGTTGGAACAAAAAATCTCAAATGTGGACTCATCAGACCAAAGGACAGATTTCCACCGGTCTAATGTCCATTGCTCGTGTTTCTTGGCCCAAGCAAGTCTGTTCTTCTTATTGGTGTCCTTTAGTAGTTTTTGTCAAGGCCTGAATCACGCAGTCTCCTTTGAACCGTTGTTATTGAGATGTGTCTGTTACTTGAACTCTGTGCAGCATTTATTTGGACTGAAATCCGAGGCTGGTAATTCTAATGAACTTATCCTCTGCAGCAGAGGTAACTCTGGGTCTTTCTTTCCTGTGGCGGTCCTGATGAAGGCTAGTTTCATCATAGCGCTTGATGTTTTTGCAACTGCACTTGTGTTTTTTTAATACATAATATGGACTTGGTGTCACGACTTCCGCCGAAGTTGGTCCTTCTCCTTGTTCGGGCAGCGTTCGGCAGTCTACGTCACCGGCTATCTAGCCATCGCCGATCCACTTTTCATTTTCCATTTGTTTTGTCTTTGTTTTCTACACACCTGGTTTCTATTCTTCAATTACCTGTTCATTATTTAACCCTCTGTGTCCCCCATGTTTGTGTGCGTGTTTGTATATAATGATCAGGTCGTTACTTGTTGGCTGGTATTGTGTGCCTGGTTCGTTATTAACGAGTGACCGGTATTTCACACACCTTTTAGTATTTGTTTTATACTGGTGCTGTTCATGGAATAAATGACCTTGTACACTCATTTCTGCTCTCCTGCGCCTGATTCAATGCACAAGTTACTCACAGCCTGAAAGAAACACGCACCTCAAATGAGGTCAGCAGGAGCAGTTACCCCGGTACTAGGGGTTGAGAAGCGCGTCCAGCAGCATGAGGCGATGCTACAACATCTCTGCACCGCTATGGATCACGTCCTACAGACTTTGGAGCACTGGGAGAGAAGAGGAGTTCCTCGAGCGCCTCCACCAGCACCACCAAGAACACCACTGATCACCCCTCCTTCACCCGGTTCCAGTGGGATTCGTCTCTCCCTTCCGAGGGAGTACGATGGGAAGGCAGCGGGATGTCAGGGTTTCCTACTCCAACTGGAACTCTACCTGGCGAACGTGCAACCGGCCCCTTCGGGCCGCGAGAGTGTGTCCGCCCTCGTCTCCTGTCTCTCGGGAAAGCCCTGGATTGGGTCAACGCCGTATGGGAGGAAGGAGGAGCAATGCTGGACCAATTCGAGTAATTCGTCTCGTGCACCTGAGGCAGGGGACGAGGAGCGCACAGGAGTTTGCATTGAACTTCCGGATCCTGGCCGCCGGCACTGGGTGGAACCACAGGGCCCTGATCGATCACTACCGTTGTAGTTTGCATGAGGACGTCCGTCGGGAGTTGGCCTGCAGGGACACTACTCTGACCTTCGACCAGCTGGTGGTCATGATTGGATTGGATAACCTGCTGGCTACCTGTCGATTCCATTCTCCACCACCACCGCTCTGACCCCCTTGGAGCTGGGAGGTGCTGCAATTAGGGCAACCGGAGGAGGGGCCGATCCATGCACCATCTGTGGCCGCAGAGGGCACACTGCCGGTCGGTGCTGGGGAGGTTCCTCTGGGAGTCGAGGCAGCAGGCAGGGCACTCTCGTGTCACCCCAGGTGAGTCGGTACTAGGCTCACCCGAGCCCCCTGTTGCTCACATTTTTTTTGTTTATTAATTTTCCTGAGTTTTCCCCGCATTCCCAGCATAAGGCGCTTGTAGATTCAGGTGCAGCTGGGAATTTTATTGTCAGATCATTTGCCCATAGTTTAGGGATCCCCATTGTTCCTGTGGATGTGCCTTTCCCTGTGCACGCCCTAGATAGTCGACCATTAGGGTCAGGGCTAATCCAGGGAGGCCACCGCTCCGCTGGGCATGGTTCCGCAGGAGGGTCACAAGGAGAGAATCAGTCTCTTCCTTATTGATTCTCCTGCGTTTCAAGTGGTGCTGGGCCTACCCTGGTTGGCCTGTCATGACCCCACTATTTCGTGGCAACAGAGGTCTCTCACGGGGTGGTCACGAAAGTGCTTAGGGGGTGTTTAGGGGATTCCGTCGGTGCTACTACGGTGGAAAGTCCAGACCAGGTCTCCACCGTGCGCATCCCCACTGAATATGGCGATTTGGCTCTTGCCTTCTGTAAGATTACCAACCCCATCGACGGGGGGATTGTACGATAAATCTCCTGGTAGACTCAGCACTTCCCTGTAGTCAGGTGTATCCCTTGTCGCATTAGGATACAGCGGCTATGGAAACATATGTCTTTGAGGCAGGGGTACATTCGGCCCTCCACTTCACCTGCCTCCTAGTTCTTTTTTGTGAAGAAGAAGGATGGAGGTCTGCGCCTGTCTATTGACTATCAAGGCATCAACCAAATCACTGTGAGGTACAGTTACCCGCTACTTCTCATCGCCAGTGTGATCGAGTCAATGTACGAGGCGCGTTTCTTCACAAAATTGGATCTCAGGAGCGCCTACAGCCTGGTGCGTATCCGGGAAGGGTACGAGTGGAAGACGGCATTTAGTACCACCTCAGGGCACTATGAGAACCTCGTCATGCCGTACAGGTTGAAGAATGCTCCATCAGTCTTCCAGGCTTTTGTAGACAAGATTTTCCGGGACCTGCACGGACAGGGTGTTATGGTGTATATCTCAGACATTCTGATATACTCGCTACACGTGCCGAGCATGTGTCCCTGGTGCGCAGGGTGCTTGGTCGACTGTTGGAGCATGACCTGTTCTTGGTCGACTGATGGAGAAATGCCTGTTCTTTCTACAGTGTGTCTCCTTCCTAGGGTACCGCATTTCCACTTCAAGGGTGGAGATGGAGAGTGACCGCATTTCAGCCTTGCGTAATTGGCCGACTCCCACCACGGTAAAGGAAGTGCAGCAGTTTTTAGGGTCTGCCAACTACTACCGGAGGTTTATCTGGGGTTTTGGTCAGGCAGCGGCTCCCATTACCTCACTGCTGAAGGGGGGACTGGTGCGTTTGCAGTGGTCGGCTGTGGCGGACAGGGCTTTTGGTCAGCTGAGGGCTCTGTTTACCTCGGCTCCGGTGCTGGCTCATCAGGGTCCCCCTTTGGCGTTCATAGTGGAGGTAGACTCGTCCGAGGCTGGGATAGGAGCCGTGCTCTCTCAGCGCTCGGGTACGCCACCAAAGCTCCGCCCCTGTGCCTTCTTTTCGAAGAAGCTCAGCCTGGCGGAGCAAAACTATGCTGTGGGGGACCGGGAGCTGTTGGCTGTTGTCAAGGCCTTGAAGGCATGGGGACATTGGCTTGAGGGGACTAAACACCAAAAAGGGTGGCGAGGAGACCGAACCCTCGCCAGGCAAGGAGGGCCATGTCCTTTACCCGTTTTGTCTTCACCCTGTCCTACAGACCAGGTTCCCAGAACGCTAAGGCAGACTCACTGTCCCGGTTGTATGACACAGAGGAGCGGCCCATGGATCCCACTCCCATACTTCCGGCCTCTTGTCTGGTGGCACCGGTAGTGTGGGAGCTGGACGCGGACATCGAGTGGGCGTTACTAACAGAGCACACCCCCCCCCAATGTCCAGTCTGTACGCTCCGTCTGCTGTCCGCAACCATTTGATCTGTTGGGCCCATACGTCACCCTTCACCTTGGCATCAGAGCCAAATCGAGGCTCCTGCGGTGGGTGACTGGTTTAGGTGCGCTGAGCAGACCTGGGACACCTCTCATTTGCACCTTCAGCGGGCCGTGAGGCACCAGAAAACCTGCGCAGATTGCCACCGCAGTGAGGCCCCGGTATTTGTTTTATACTGGTGCTGTTCGTGGAATAAATTTCCTTGTACACTTATCTCTGCACTCCTGCTCCTGATTCCATGCACTAGTTACCCACAGCCTGACACTTACCAGATAGAGCTATCTTCTGTATTGTTGGGGATGAATCAGAATTAGTTGGGTAACATAGATAAGATGTTTTATTTTCATAATATGCTTGTGAGATACTTGTCATTTAGAATGAGTCTTTTTGTACTATAGTGTTGGCCGTTTGCAGTTATCCTTTCTCTGTCAGGGCTCAGTAACTTGGGCCCCAGAAAGGGGAAAGGTCAAGCTTGTCTTCATATGTAAACGTATCTTTTAAACCATGTGAAGGGATGATTGAGGGGGAACCAATTATCTCTTGGCCCCACAATGTCTGTGTGCCAGTCACTCAATAGGAGGATGACAGTGTCTGGAACTATTCTATGTTCCCTCTGAGGTTGGCCTTAACTTGACCTAGAGGCTCACTCTCCTCTCCGTGAGCTTGTCTAGGAGGGGTTGTATTTGAGATGGGGGTGTCTAGTATTGGTAATTGATATATGCCATTGGATGAGGTAATGTTTTGGCCCTATTTTGTACCAAGAACGAGATAAGAGCTTCGTTTAGGAGACCAAACTGAACGATAATTTATAGCCAATGCTGTCTGGCTATGGGATACTCCTCTCTTTGTGTAAATGTTCCTAAAGACCTGTGGTTTGTCATGTCGACTAGGGGGGTGGATCTTTGCTATAAAAGATCTCAGTTGCCATTATGTTGACCACTCTCAACTTTTCATTAGAGATACTGAAATGTTGAAAGTCAAAATGCTATTTCAAAAGCTTAATTATTATTAAAGGTGAAGATTAAGCATAACTCTGACTGTGATTTTCTCTCTCATAATTTGGTAATTAAGGAAATGTCCACGATAGTATACCACCCCTACTGTACCTTGTCACAACACAACCGATTGGCTCAAATGCATTAAGAAGGAAATAAATTCCACAAATGAACTTTTAACAAGGCACACCTTTTATTTGAAATGCATTCCAGGTGACTACCTCATGAAGCTGGTTGAGAGAATGCCAATAGTTAGTAAAGCTGTCATCAAGGCAAAAGATGTCTACTTTGAAGAATCTCAAATATAAAATATATTTTTTATTTATAACACTTTTTTGGGGTACTACATAATTCCATATGTGTTATTTCATAGCTTTGATGTCTTCACTATTATTCGACAATGTAGAAAATAGTAAAAATAAAGAAAATTCCTCAAGTGAGTAGGTGTGTCCTAACTTTTGATTGCTACTATATATATAAATTATGTTCTTATTTATAGATGCCTAACTCTCACAAGTAAAAAAAAAAAACGTACTTACGTTTCTTTAACTCGTGTCCTCTTGGAACGAGCCCAAACAATAAAGAACGTGCAGTCAAAATAAATTGTAAGCCAGGGCAACACACTAGCTAAACGCAAAACACAAAACCTATTTTACTGCTCACCCTATATCCGCAGTAACTTACGTCCCGTGATTTCCCTCAGTGGAATTGCCTCAGGGAAACGAGTTGCAGTGCACGTGATGGTTAAGTGAAACTGTTTGCCACACTTTTGGCTTTGGGCAAAGGACCAACGCAGTCCACCAGAACCCTGCTGAAATGTTTGTCAAAGCAGGAATAGGCTGCAAAGGTGCAACCGGCACAGCTTGGTTTGGTTTACCCGTCCGCTGGCAAACAAGATTTGTGAATGTATTTACAAGCAGCACGTGTTTGTGATTATCAGTCTGTGTTTGTGCATCTCTGTGAAGTTAGCACTTCATTCATTAACACACCCATAACCAAGGTCAGTTGGTTCACGGTGATCTGTCTGTCCGTGTCTCAGGATCTGAGCTGCAGCTAATCAGCTCTCTGTCCTCTGGTATTGTCTCCTGGGGGCCATTCAATCCTGCCTCTACAATGTTAGCGCTCTGCAAAATGGTTGACTCTCATAAACACATCACTTCCTCCCAGTTTCTGATGGCTGCATTTGTAACCTGGCAGCTCACGTCCACGCTCCACTTTGCTCACGCAGTTGATAAACACAAGCACACAGTCCAAGGCAACATTCACTCCCGTCGGCTAGTAATAATAAAGTGTACCGGTAACATTTGGAGACTGTCAACTTCCATGACGGTCTATGTTATCTTTATATTATTTTGTGATACCCACGATATGAACAGATCTCTATTTTGATTAATAACATAGCTAAGCTTATGAGGAATAAGATGAGACATCCATACATTCATTCAAAGATAATGACAGCAGTAATAGCCAGAAAGCGTTGTGCTGGGAAGAACAGCGTGATTTGATTGGTGCCCCCGGGGAGTGTGGCTGGATGCAGAGTGGCTCGGTCAGTGTTGATTGGTTCTCGGGAGATCCTGCTGTGACTGGTCCTGGGGAGAGTGTTTTCTGTTTCAGTGGGGCGCTGTCCGGTAGCTGTGCGTGTGTGTGTGTGTGTTCAGCCTGTCTGGGAGCTAAAGGAGCTCTTCCTAGCCCAGCGAGCATCCACCCACTCACAGCTGCTCCCATCCAACACTGTGTGTATGTGTGTGTTTGTCTGTGTTTGTCAGCGTGCGTCTGTGTAACTGTGTCTGTGTGTGTGTGTCCATATTTGTCCATTCTTGTGCGTGAGTGTGTCAGTGTGTGAGTCTCTTTATCAAAGCTCTGCATACCTGTGCAGACGTTCTGTCCTATTATGAGTGGTACTCCCTGGAGTCTCTGTTTGAAGGTCTCAGCTATAAGCCTGCTGGCTTCTGCTGCTGCCTCAGACACAACTTTACTTTCAGACCGAGCAGAACTAACTTCAGCCACTTGTTGGTATCGCTGTTGGCCTGTTTCATGTGTGTTGTATTTGTCCGTTGATAGGCTGATGATGATCAAAAGTTCTATCCTAACCTCTGCTCCTGTGTGTGTGTGTGTGTGTGTGTGTGTGTGTGTGTGTGTGTGTGTGTGTGTGTGTGTGTGTGTGTGTGTGTGTGTGTGTGTGTGTGTGTGTGTGTGTGTGTGTGTGTGTGTGTGTGTGTGTGTGTGTGTGTGTCCAGATGGCCCTGTGATCTGGAGGATGCTGACCTACCCCCCCACACGGAGAGCACTCCTGGTGGGATGTGGACTACAGATGTTCCAACAGCTCTCTGGGATCAACACTGTCATGTGAGTACACAGCCTTTAGTATCTGAGTGGCCCCCTGCACATTGGATATGGTGCTGACACTGATCTGTATATACTTTACATTCTCGTGGTTAAACAAAATCTGATCTTCCTGTTCCTCGTGTTCTTTTTGTTCGTTTTTTTTCTGCACTGTTGGGAAAGAGCTCGCAAGTAAACATTTCACGGTACTGTTTTACGCCGGTTGTGTCCTGTACACACGGCGAATAACTTTGAAACTCGGAAACTTGTTGGTTACATTTTCCACATTAAGGAGATTTGTCTTATTTAACTCTGCATGTTGGGGAAGAGCAAGTCCGCATTTCACTGTAAGGTCTGCGCATGTTGTGTTTGGCGCATGTGACAAATAAAACATGATTTTGATTTGATCTGTGGGTGAGGCCCTGTCATAGACTAACGTCCTGTCCAGGGTGTGTACTTGTACATTAAGCTTCCTCTTGCTACAGAAACAGGAGATCTGCTCCGGCTCCTGTGCGCCGTTTCGGCTCCCACAAACCAAGGCACTTGTACAAGTTCGGTGGACTAACATGCCTAAGGTACAGCTCAGTGAGGTAACATGTCTAAGGTACAGCTCAGTGAGGTAACATGCCTAAGGTACAGCTCAGTGAGGTAACATGCCTAAGGTACAGCTCAGTGAGGTAACATGCCTAAGGTACAGCTCAGTGAGGTAACATGCCTAAGGTACAGCTCAGTGAGGTAACATGCCTAAAGTACAGCTCAGTGAGGTAACATGCCTAAGGTACAGCTCAGTGAGGTAACATGCCTAAGGTACAGCTCAGTGAGCTAACATGCCTAAGGTACAGCTCAGTGAGCTAACATGCCTAAGGTACAGCTCAGTGAGCTAACATGCCTAAGGTACAGCTCAGTGAGGTAACATGCCTAAGGTACAGCTCAGTGAGGTAACATGCCTAAGGTACAGCTCAGTGAGGTAACATGCCTAAGGTACAGCTCAGTGAGGTAACATGCCTAAGGTACAGCTCAGTGAGGTAACATGCCTAAGGTACAGCTCAGTGAGGTAACATGCCTAAGGTACAGCTCAGTGAGGTAACATGCCTAAGGTACAGCTCAGTGAGGTAACATGCCTAAGGTACAGCTCAGTGAGGTAACATGTCTAAGGTACAGCTCAGTGAGGTAACATGCCTAAGGTACAGCTCAGTGAGGTAACATGCTTTTGATTAAGCTACACTCATATTTACAGGATCAACTCCGTCATGTGAGTGGGACGGTAACATGCCTATAGGCTTTAGCTTAGTGGGCTTACACGGCCCTCCGACTCATGTCGAATACCAGTTCAGTGGTCCAGTCAACACTTAGACAATTACATGCAGGATCATGTGCTGTGAAGGAGATAGTTCACAGTGCCACACCTGTGTGATTGATATGCTGTTAATGCTTCGTGCACTTTCATGCACTTTTCAGGGTCAATCGCTCGCTGAATTTCCTTTGTGCCTGTAAGGTGCTAAACCATTGAATCTTTATTTCCATCTCAAGTGAGATTGCATCGTCTAGCTTTCTCTCATCCTCCTGAGCTCAAGCATATTCTGGGCATTGTAAACAATCTTGCAATATGTGCTGTTGCTAAGCAACCATTCGAGGTGAGAGGAAAAGGACGAGTGGGTGTGCGTGGGTGTAGGTTTGGTTCGGTGTGCGTGCGTGCTAGCGTGTGTTTGTGTGTGCGTACGTGCGTGTGGCTGATAACCAAGGTTTTAATTTTGTGTGTGTACGTGTGTGAGTCTGTTACGGTAGCTTGTGTGTGTTTGTGTGTGTACGTATGTCTGTGTGAGTCTGTTAAGGTAGCTTGCGTGTGTTTGTGTGTGTACGTATGTGTGTGTGTGAGTCTGTTAAGGTAGCTTGCGTGTGTTTGTGTGTGTGTGAGTCTGTTAAGGTAGCTTGCGTGTGTTTGTGTGTGTGTGAGTCTGTTAAGGTAGCTTGCATGTGTTTTGGTCCGTTGCTGTGTTTACCTCTTCCCTCTGGTCATTTGTAAAGCCAGAGGTGGTGGCAGAGACAGCCGAGTGACAACAAATCAGGTTGATGGGTTGTCTGTCTCAGTGGGATCTGACGTGGGGCACATGCCTATGTGTCACTCCCTCCTCACCAAACCAGCCCCAGCCCAGATAGGTTCAATGGTTCAGGGCAGTCACACAGAGACACTCACTGTTTCCCTGCCCAGCCCAAGATTGTCTCAGCTGGCTAAGGAGTATATGGAGAGAGAGTCCCCCATTCCTTGTCCTGTCTGTGTCACTCACCCGTCGTCTGCCCAGCCCTCAAATGAGACATTGTGATTCTTCTTCCTAAGGTGCTTTGGAAGAGTTTCATTTGGTATGAATCCTGTCACTCACTCGGAGTACCTCTTTCTTTGTTCAGACCCTGTCATGAAGAGAAGACTCTAGATGCTGTTGCACATTCCGTCAACACCCCAGCTTCGATTCCTCCCGGACTCTCTCAGGCACACTCCTATAGCTGACTCATAGACACGAGCATGCACGTATGCACAGTAAACACAGACGTTCTTGTGAACTGAACTCCGAGTGCTGTCGGATTAACGTCCCCCACCTGCCAGAGAGCGTCGGGATGAGAGATGTGTTGATCCATATCTCTCATAAAGGTCTCCCGGGACATGTGCTGATTGTATGGCAGTTTGAGATATTGATTTGTTTGGGATATGTTTGTGGTTCCTTGCAGGTCTCTCTGTCTGTCTGTCTGTCTGTCTGTCTGTCTGTCTGTCTGTCTGTCTGTCTGTCTGTCTGTCTGTCTGTCTGTCTGTCTGTCTGTCTGTCTGTCTGTCTGTCTGTCTGTCTGTCTGTCTGTCTGTCTGTCTGTCTGTCTGTCTGTCTGTCTGTCTGTCTGTCTGTCTGTCTGTCTGTCTGTCTGTCTGTCTGTCTGTCTGTCTGTCTGTCTGTCTGTCTGTCTGTCTGTCTGTCTGTCTGTCTGTCTGTCTGTCTGTCTGTCTGTCTGTCTGTCTGTCTGTCTGTCTGTCTGTCTGTCTGTCTGTCTGTCTGTCTGTCTGTCTGTCTGTCTGTCTGTCTGTCTGTCTGTCTGTCTGTCTGTCTGTCTGTCTGTCTGTCTGTCTGTCTGTCTGTCTGTCTGTCTGTCTGTCTGTCTGTCTGTCTGTCTGTCTGTCTGTCTGTCTGTCTGTCTGTCTGTCTGTCTGTCTGTCTGTCTGTCTGTCTGTCTGTCTGTCTGTCTGTCTGTCTGTCTGTCTGTCTGTCTGTCTGTCTGTCTGTCTGTCTGTCTGTCTGTCTGTCTGTCTGTCTGTCTGTCTGTCTGTCTGTCTGTCTGTCTGTCTGTCTGTCTGTCTGTCTGTCTGTCTGTCTGTCTGTCTGTCTGTCTGTCTGTCTGTCTGTCTGTCTGTCTGTCTGTCTGTCTGTCTGTCTGTCTGTCTGTCTGTCTGTCTGTCATTGTGAGCCACAATGAGGAAAAATGATGAACTAGCCTGTCTTGTCAGTGAGGATGTGTCCTCTTCTTATTAGATCTGGAATCATAATGATTAGCCACATTATCCAGCACGTAAATGTCACTGTAAGAGAGAGAGGGGGGTTGGTAAAGAAGGAGGGAGAGAGGCGGAGGGAGGTAGAGAGAGGCATGCAGGCAGACAGACAGACAGAATAGAGGGTGAGGTGATTAAGAAATTGACAGAGAGAGAGGGGGGGAGATAAAGGGAACGAGGGAGAATTAATGAGAGAATGAGGGGCCGAGAGGGAAGGTCATCTGTCTGTTTCTCCTCTGCCAGCAGTTAAGCCTGAGAGTACAGCGAGGGCCTACTAATCCTGTCTGGCAGACTAGCAGAGGCCACAGGTGTTGTTGATCCATCCATAATAGACCCATGTCTATTAGTGATGATGTCACTGAACATTGGGCATGTCTTACTCTGGTCTCAACATGATGCTCATGTCCACAGATAACCTGATTACTTACAGTATATGTCAAAGTTTGTATTTAGTAAGAACTATGCCACAGCATGTTATACTACAAAATTATACATTATTTGGAATTAACCAGCATAGGGTAACCTTTCAAATGATGTTGTTTATATCTTCATCTTTTGGTTTGTCATATTTTAGTGTGTAATTTAGTTTTGATGTGTGAATATTTGTTTACGTGGGGCAGTTGGCAGACACAGATGGTCAGCTGTAGAAATGTCATCTTGGAGATGTTGAGACATGCCAATTAACTAGTGACTCAGCTGGGCAGCCTGGGAGGAGAGCTGTAAAGGTCCAGTCGTTTTGTGTGTGTGTGTCTGTCTCTGTGTGTCAACCTCGTATTGCCCTTGATGACTGATGACAGTCTGTTGTGTATTTCTTATAGTTGGTAAGCAGCTTTTAGACTATTGTAGTAGAAAGGACTCATGCCGCTTATGCAGATCACGTAGCTGTGTGCAATTAGCCTATGGTAATATTATTCTGTCTAATCACACACACACACACACACACACACACACACACACACACACACACACACACACACACACACACACACACACACACACACACACACACACACACACACACAGAGCCTCCTCATTGGGTTAATCCACAGCAACCTGTTATTTAGACGCTCTAATTGTCCTTTTATAGTCTACTCTAAGTGTGTCAATGTTGTTGTTGTGGTGTGTGTTACTGTTGCTGTTGCAGTTCATTTCAGAGCCCGTTTGGACTTTGTTGTGGTACTTGGTTCTTTTTTTTTGACCGTCTGATCCACCTTTCCAGTCAAAAACTCTGGACCCTAGTTGTTATCGTTTTTCTTTTAGAGGTGTGTAGGCGTCACCGTGTTGTTGGTGGAGTTAAACAGGGCTTAGCAGTATGTGTTCTCTATGTTTAGAAAACTCTGTCTCTGTGCGCCTCCTGCGTTCAGCAGCATTAGACATGAGTGTGATAATGCATTCATCTCCTTTCAAGAGAGACATAGGCCAGTTCCCAAGGGAGACATTTCTCTCTCTCTCGCTCTCTGAGTGCCCTAGTGCTTTCTATCTCTCTTGTTTCTCTCTCTCCCATCCCTCCTCCCTCTCGTTAATTGATATGATTGCATTATTGTTACCTGGTTAGTGTGCTGTCTGTGAGTATCAATGTGTTTAAATGATTTTGCCATTGAACCCACAGACAAGTGGGTGGTTATTGGTTACGGATATGATATGGTCCTCTCACTCCTCGCATCTCACACACACACACACACACACACACACACACACACACACACACACACACACACACACACACACACACACACACACACACACACACACACACACACACACTGCTGCTTTAGCATACACTATGTATTCAACTGCATTACCAAGACACTACACTACACACACATACCACTCACTGTATTTGTAAATACGGTCCTGTGTGACATAGCAGTAACACATTCATTATCTATACTGTATATCATATTGTGTACATATCAGGCTATTAATATGGATACTACCTATACTATTATTATTATCATTAGTCATTAGTATTTATTTTACTCCTATTATTGTTATTGATCACTGTACTGCAATGTTGTGGGAGCTAGTATAACTTTTTATATCTGCTGTAAAGAGTGTATGTGACCAAGAAAATGTTATGTGTTGGCACACACACACACACACACACACACACACACACACACACACACACACACACACACACACACACACACACACACACTGCTGCTTTAGCATACACTATGTATTCAACTGCATTACCAAGACACTACACTACACACACATACCACTCACTGTATTTGTAAATACGGTCCTGTGTGACATAGCAGTAACACATTCATTATCTATACTGTATATCATATTGTGTACATATCAGGCTATTAATATGGATACTACCTATACTATTATTATTATCATTAGTCATTAGTATTTATTTTACTCCTATTATTGTTATTGATCACTGTACTGCAATGTTGTGGGAGCTAGTATAACTTTTTATATCTGCTGTAAAGAGTGTATGTGACCAAGAAAATGTTATGTGTTGGCACACACACACACACACACACACACACACACACACACACACACACACACACACACACACACACACACACACACACACACACACACACTGCTGCTTTAGCATACACTATGTATTCAACTGCATTACCAAGACACTACACTACACACACATACCACTCACTGTATTTGTAAATACGGTCCTGTGTGACATAGCAGTAACACATTCATTATCTATACTGTATATCATATTGTGTACATATCAGGCTATTAATATGGATACTACCTATACTATTATTATTATCATTAGTCATTAGTATTTATTTTACTCCTATTATTGTTATTGATCACTGTACTGCAATGTTGTGGGAGCTAGTATAACTTTTTATATCTGCTGTAAAGAGTGTATGTGACCAAGAAAATGTTATGTGTTGGCACACACACACACACACACACACACACACACACACACACACACACACACACACACACACACACACACACACACACACACACACACACACACACACACACACACACACACACACACCTACACACACACACACTCCTCGTGTCACATTGAGGCTACAAATGCATCCATCCGCTTTAACGATCAGGCCATCATAACCTTTCCAGACAATATCATATTGTTTGCCTTTAGGTCAGCTATCAGCATAGCCAGCTTCAAAGGAGCTGTGATAGGGTAGGTATTGTTCCCTGGGACCTTAGACCCCCCAGGTTCAGCTTGAGGTGGTGATCCGTCATCCACACTGATATGTCTCCGTAGGCACATTCATGTCCCCCCCCCCCCCCCCCCCCCCCCCCAAGTATCTCTGCCTGCATCCCAAATAGCACCCTATTCTATATATATATATTGCACTACTTTTGACCAGGGCCCTATCAGCCCTGGTCAAAAGTAGTACGCTATATAGGGTGCTATTTGGGACGTAATCTCTAACTCCTGGGATGGAGTGGGCTTTGCAGCTTGCTCTCTCTTTCCCTCTTTAATCCTTTTCAATCGGGTGCATATTCAATGGAGCTCCAGTGGTGCATTTGTAAATGTCAGCCGTTAGTGAACAACTTATGTCCCTCTCACCTTTAGAGCGAAATGGGCTGGAGCAAGGCAGGTAGTCAGAGAGAGGTGAGAGGTGAGCAGAGGGACGAGGAGGATGAAGAGAGGGAGAAGGAGAGGTGGTAGAATTTATCGTACGGGACTTCTCTCTGGCCATGTGATTAACTCCAGGTCACACACAGTCTCACTCCTCTCTTGTATTCCTTTCATCCACCAATCTCTCTTTTGCCCATGTGCCCAAGCTTCAGAGGTGAGTGTACATAAGCATATCTCTTTCAGACGCCACTTCCCTCCTCCTCTCTTCCGCCTTTCCATTCCATTCCTCATGCTTCACCTCATCGCCCTCTTTCCCCTCCTCGACTTTGTCTTCCTCCCCTCTCTCTGACATCTTTGTCGTCACCTTGTCTTCATGCCGGAGTGGAGAGAGGAGAAACGTGTGAAGGGAATCTACGGCAGCGCAGGTCCCGTTTTCAGAAAAGAGATTCTGAATGCCATTTCACACCTTCTGCCTGCTCCTCTCACATCACATACAGCCACTGGCACAATCTGAAATGGCACCCTATTCCCTATATAGTGCACTACTTTTGATCGGAGCCGATAGTGAATAGGGTGCCATTTCGGACACAACCACTCTGTTATATAACCTCCATCTTGCACCTGTGCATCCTCTTGGAGAAGGTCAAGGGGTCAGTGTTGGTGACACACTGGGATCTTGTCAAAGTTGCTGTTGTTGTTGCGTTTTTGTGTATTTACACGATCTACAGTCGCCCATGTCACCTCCTGTGGTTTGGTTTTCAAGAGCCAGCTTGTGTCTAACCCAGTCAAAGTCAGCCAATGTTTGTCTTAGACTTTTTACTTCACATCTCAAGTAGGAGTTGAGTGTTTTCTTGTTTTTGTAATGATTTGTTTTGTCTCTCCACTGTGAAGTTACCATTCAGGCGTAGAAGGGTGTGTGTGTGTGGGGTGCGGAAGAGTGTATTAGATGGTTGTAATTGAACATGTCCATGGCATATCGCTGACCTATTGCTAGATGTCACGTATTAAAGATGGTGGTTACCATGGTGAATGGAACAGGCTTCCAGATAACTTTTTTTTTTTCCTCCTCCCATACTGAGAACAAGAGTTCTCTCCTCTTTTCTTTATTCCATCTCTCTCTCTCTCTCTCTCTCTCTCTCTCTCTCTCTCTCTCTCTCTCTCTCTCTCTCTCTCTCTCTCTCTCTCTCTCTCTCTCTCTCTCTCTCTCTCTCTCTCTCTCTCTCTCTTTCTCCCTTCTTACCAATGTTTTTTACCCACCTAAAATAAGGGTGGGCTTTTACTGGCACACGAAGATCTGCATGAAGTCTGACTGTAGGGCTGTGTCGGGTCTTGATATTTTGTCCGGCAGTTATTGTCATGCAAAAGACTACGCTCTCACGGTAATTAACTGTTAATTAACATAAACAAGTAAACACATTTAAGCAGGGCTCCCGAGTGGCGCAGCTGTCTAAGGCACTGCATTTCAGTGCTAGAGACGTCACTACAGACCCTAGTTCGATTCCAGGCTGTGTCACAACCGGCTGTGATTGGGAGTCCCATAGGGCGGGACACATTTGGCCCAGTGTCGTCTGGGTTAGTGTTTGGCCGGGTTAGGACGTCATTGTAAATAAGAATTTGCTCTTAACTGACTTGCCTAGTTAAATAAAGGTTCAATAAAACATTTCTCAAGGCCTCCACACAAACAAGCTGCTAATGCTGCCGTTGGAACATTTACATTTACAAAAAGTATTGTAAATCAATTGAATATACACCATCACAGTGCATCTATTATTTATTTTAGGAATGTCCGTCTAAAGAAACATTATGATATGAAGAAAATGTATTCCGGAAGAACAGAATATAAGTCGGCCTACTGTATGTTATCTGGCTATGAGCCATGCCATAAGCTGTAGGCTTGTTCATTTAGCAGAGAAGATATGCTCATAAGTCCCTTGATATTATTTTATATTATATGATTTATACTAAGGAGAATATAACTGAACGTGGCTGAATAAAATAGAAAGGATATTTTTCCCATTCCAGAGCGAGAGTCCGCATATGAAGTGGCTATGTTGAGCGTAAAAGTGATCATTTGAAACAGGTCCTATATGCTCGATTTAGAGTTATTTAGCAACTTTAGGTGTGAATGATACAAACCTTAGAATGTCTTAGAAATCAACACATATATGGGCTCTGCATGATGCGACTTCGGGCTGTTGAGGATTTGAGAAAGTCGCAGAAAAAGCTTGTGCTCTGTTCCTTGCCGTAGGCTGCACATACCGTTCTCTCATCAAGTGATCATATTTTCACCCATCAGACTATTCTCAATTTAATATTGTCTTTAATAATATGTCAAATTTGTTTTTCAATTTAGAATTACCCATTATCAAATGGGCAGGAATCGGGGCAAGAGAAAAAAATGAATCCGTATGCTCTCGAATAGTGAATAAGGGCCGGTTTGTTTCACTCATGTCACGTAGGCTACTCAGGTTATTTTTTTCCGCACGAAAGGTGATATTCCGCCCAAACTCTGTATGCCATGGGCTCTCCAACCCTATTCCTGCACCTACCCAGTGCTTCATTTGGGAAAGCGAAATCTGTTCGGGAACATCAATAGAAACATGTTGTCACAATGAAGCGTGCTATTTCATTAAACTGTTGACAGCCCCTCTCTGCACACTGGAGAAAGGAATGAAGGAGAGAGGGGAGGAGATGGAGAAGCATGGTGGTGATATATTCTGTAGTTAAAGGTCATGTGTCAGCCTATTAATTATCAAAACCTACAAAAATGCCCAATTACTAAGCTATTCAAAATAAAATACAAATTCACTATAATTGTAGGCCTACTCTGAATTTGTTTAATTAGGCTAGACCAATTATGTACCAAAGATATCTTAAATCAGTATTTTAAAAATGTTTTTCTGCCATGTGTACTATGCGGTAGGCTATGTATTGTATAAAGGCACAATCATTATTTTCATTCAGCTTTTCTTTTGGGCTTGGACTCATATATAGGCCTATGCCTATGCATAAGCTATAATATGCACATGGATGTTTTGAATGAACCTGTTGTTGAACTTCTTTCTTCAAATTGATCATCACAGTGAGGTGAGTTTTAAAAGCACATACTGTTTTGATGATACGTGTTTGATGTGATTTTTAGATTGCATTCGCATTTATGTCAGAGTGTTTAGAGGGACTACAGAGCCCTGAGTATGAGACCATTAGGACATGATAGAGGGACAGTAGAGTCCTGAGTCCTAGGCCATTAGGACCTGATTATCATTAGCGAGTTGGGTACTACTAACATATTAATTGAACCTTTATTTAACTAGGCAAGTCAGTAAAGAACAAATTGGGACGGCGCTGGGCCAATTGTGCGCCGCCTTATGGGACTCCCAATCACGACCGGTTGTGGTACAGCCTGTCCAGAGTGCATAAGAAGAGATTACCCTGATTCAACAGCCACGTAGAATTTGACTGTGGTCATGAATACCGTACTAGTGCTTCTTAGTTGTGTTGGATGGATCGTTTTGGCTTCAGACTTCTCGTCCGTTCCGGTCGTCATACATATCATTTTAATAGGGGTTTTATATACGACAGCTTTATTGAGTGTCTGAGACCTTCCAGACATGGCAAATGTACTGCCAGCTGTGTCCAGTTCAGAGTAGTTACCCTGGTCTAAAATGTATTACATTTCATAACAAATTGAACACAGACATTTCAATTAGCACAGGCTCTTATCTACAATCTACAGTATTGTTGCCATTTGCCCATCTCATCACCTGTAGAATGTTTTTGCGGGCAGTGTAATTTATATAATTGGACTGTGAGCTCCCCGAGAGTCCAAGAATGAGCCTGCATCATCATCGTTAACAGGGACTGGGGAAGGTTCATTCTTCCCTCTGCAAGTGGCCTGGCAGGGGGTCTCACCCACAGAAATAAATCTGTTTTATTCCACATTTCTGGAGTGGAGTCAGAGCCTAAAGATACACACACTTTGGCTGTTTGAAACTCTGATTTTTAACTAGCACCATGTGGTTACCACCCAATAGTCTGTATTATGGCAATATTTGGATGCTGTGCAGGAAGTGCTTCCATGTAAACTTATGTAGTGTTTACAGCGCTCTGTGTAGCTGGTTACATCATGTTTGTTGTGGATGTGGTGATGCTATGTTCTGTCAGAGCACAGGGTATCTGGCTGGGCTGGTTAAATGTGAGCTGTGCTTCCTTTCCGGCTGGCCTTGCTGCTTCTTAATCAATCTGATTCAAACCTGAGATGGAGCTTAGAGAGCCTCTACTGCGGAGAGATTTTACACCCGCTGCTACTACAAACCCCTTATCAGTCATACTGTGTTTCCGTGAGTGTGTGTGTGGGCAGATGCATACTGAGATTGAAAGCCTCTGCGAGGCGAGACAGAAATCAGGCAGCTTTGTTGCCTTCCTTCCGCCCAACATGTTGTTACATCGCCGCATCCGGCTATTTCCAGTGCTATGGGCTCAGTTTTTTTCCAAAGGCTTTGCTTGATTAGTATATTTATTGACCATGTATGTGGTCCTCATGACCCCTTACACCTGTACTTTAACTCTGAAGTGTTGAACTTCGACTCAAGTTGAGAAACATGTTGGCTGACTTGACTAAAGGAAAGATTTATGCAAATAGGCAGTCGGTAGGAGTGTTTTGTTTTGAACAAGAGTCGACGGGTGCAGATGCTTTTCAAGAGATTGAAAAACAAAATGCTAATTCACGGCTCCCTGCAGAGACTGAGTGAAAAAGTGAGGGAGCGAGAGAGAGAGAACGCGAAGGACGGTCTTTTATTTTTTAAAACTTTTGAATGAATGCTCTCCTCTCTCGTCTTTTTTTGGTGAGAATCGTTGCGTTGCGTTCCGAGTGCCTGTATTTTCTCATTTAGCCTGGAGAGTAAGTGTTTTTCTACAGAGGCTGGGGTGCTGCCTTGTGAAGCTGGGAGAGAGTTGGTCAGAGAGGGGTGTAGTTTCCCTTAACCACTGATATACGGTCCAATATTTTTTCAGCCACTGTACGGGAATCAAGATCTGTGGCAACTTCTACCTTGAGCAGCTCTCAGGACTAGGATCTTCCTCCACCGTCTATATCACCTGGTCCCCTAGAAATGAAGCATGTCAAGGAGAGAGTGTTTAGAGGCACTGTCTGTCGAGCTTGATGAGGTGTAATTTTCCTAAGTGAAGCAGAGTTCAGCAGCATCCAGGCAGAAAGGTGGCACTTTAATTAGACAGTGACACCAGAGTGTTTGTGTCGCAAATGGCACCCTATTCCCTACATAGTGCACTACCTTTGTCCAGAGTCCTATGGGGCCTGCTCAAAAGTAGTGCACGGGTGCCATTTGGGACACATGGCAGATATACAAGAGTGGATGGGGTGGATGGATTGGGACTTGGCTCATTGTGTCTATCTCGGGTTGATTGCTTTACCAGCGGTTGATTGGTGGCCACTCAACTCAAACACATAATGGAGTGTACCTCTTCTCTACGGAGAGAATCATTAGCACATGGTGATCTGTCTCTTTCAATCTGTTTCCTACTTATATCTCGCTCTCCCAAGCTTTCTTGGCATGAGAGGGACAATCCAATGCAATACAACAGACAATCTTAATGACCTTTGGGTTTCCTGTCCTGTCCTCAATAGTCTGTAGATGGCCATTCCAGAAGGACATTACTTCCTGGCTGTTCTTTCCAGCATAGCCAGATAGTGGCCGCCACCCTATTGTCTTTGTGCATCAACATGGCGTCCAGCTAGTGTCTTTATATGGTAGCCATGTGGTGATTGATGATGACCATATCCTGTCCTCTGTGTGCAGGTACTGCAGCACCACCATAGAGATACATTATATCTCTGTGCCAAATTTGCTCTCTTTCTCTATGGTTCTGTTGACTGATGAAACACCCTCTCCTCTACGTACAGGTACTACGGCGCCACCATCCTGCAGATGTCGGGAGTGCGGGATGACAAGCTGGCCATCTGGTTGGCCGGGGTCACAGCCTTCACCAACTTTCTGTTCACCCTCCTGGGGGTGTGGCTAGTGGAGAGGGTTGGCCGCAGGAAACTCACACTGGGGAGCATCATCGGTGAGGGTCAGAGGGTCAGGGTACAGATAAATGTATGGATTCTGATGATTCAGAGACACATTTAGTGTGCGTGAATTGATGGCATATTGGATCCCAGTATGCGTTTCCCAGTTAGTTCCACAGACAGATTTGAATGGAATTACATGGACTACGTGAAATTACAGTATTACATGAAATTGTAGTACATGTAACTAAACAGACAGTAGTAGTAACCCATATTCTGTGCAAAGCAGTACACTGTTTGGTTAGACTATGTGTTTTCTCCTAGGAACATGTCTGAGTCTGTCTCTGCTGGCCATTGGGTTTCTGCTGTCTGCCCAACACACCCCTCCTGTCACCCTCCACCCCACTGACCCCTCAATGGTCAACTCCACCTGCAACAGACACCTGTGAGTACTCTCTACTCTACTACTGTATTTTACTGTATTATACTGTACTCTATCTGCACTGTAGTGTACTGTCCAACACAATACGGTGTATTCTGTAATATTCTGAATATAATTACTGTTCATGTTATGGGGGGCCTCCCGAGTGGCGCAGGGGTCTAAGGCGTGAGGTGTCACTACAGACCTGAGGTTGATCCCAGGATTTAACACAACCGGCTGTGACCGGGAGTCCCATAGGGTGGCGCACAATTGGCCCAGCGTCATCCGGGTTAAGGGAGGGTTTGGCCGGGGGGGGGCTTTACTTGGTTCATCACGCTCTAGCGACTCCTTGTGGCAGGCCGGGCACCTGCAGCCTGACTTCGGTTGTCAGTTGAACGGTGTTTCCTCACAATGGGGCGGCTGGCTTCCGGGTTAAGCGGGTGGGTGTTAAGGAGGACGCATGACTCAACCTTCGCCTTTCCCGAGCCCATTGGGGAGTTGCAGTCAGGAGACCAGATCGTTATTGGATATGATGCAATTGGGGAGAAAAAGGGGGGTTCAAAAAAAAAATATATATATATATTCTGAAGGTAACATTGACATATGTACATCACTTTAATGATACATGCAGGAGTAAAAAAAATGTCTCAATATGAACCTGAGCCACCATGAATTAAAACATCGTCACTAATGAGGGTATTCTTTATTGGGAGCCTCCAACAAAATCCAGGTAGAATCAGGAATTCCCCAGGGCAGCTGTTTAGGCCCCTTTCTTTAAAAAAATCTACTAATGCCTTTGAGTAAAGCCAGTGTGTCTATGTATGCGGATAACTCAACACTATACACAACAGCTACCACAGCGACTGAAATGACAGCGACACTGAATGGCTGGCAAGGAATATGTTAGTCCTAAATATTTCAAAAACTTAAAGCATTGTATTTGGGACAAATCATTCACTTAAACCTCAACTAAATCTAAATTAAGCGAGTTGTGGACATAACACATTGATACAACAGTAGCTAGCTATGATGGGGAGAAATCTGTCTATATTAAAGCACTGCTCTGCATTCTTAACAGCATTATCGACAATGCAGGTCCTACAGGCCCTAGTTTTGTCCCGCCTGGACTACTGTTCAGTCAGTGGTTGGCTCAGTATGGCTGGCCCTTGGATGTACACAGAGAGCTAACATTAATAATATGCATGCCAATCTCACCTGGCTCAAAGTGGAGGAGAGATTGACTTCATCACTACTTGTATTTGTGAGAGGTATTAACCTGTTGCGACGAGCAATCCCGTATCCGGGAGCGTAATTATAGCCTCAAGCTCATTACCATAACGCAACGTTAACTATTCATGAAAATCGCAAATGAAATGAAATAAATATATTGGCTCACAAGCTTAGCCTTTTGTTAACAACACTGTCATCTCAGATTTTCAAAAAATGCTTTTCAACCATAGCTACACAAATATTTGTGTAAGAGTATTGATAGCTAGCATAGCATTAAGCCTAGCATTGAGGAGGCAACATTTTCACAAAAACAAGAAAAGCATTCAAATAAAATAATTTACCTTTGAAGAACTTCGGATGTTTTCAATGAGGAGACTCGGTTAGATAGCAAATGTTCAGTTTTTCCAAAAAGATTATTTGTGTAGGAGAAATCGCTCCGTTTTGTTCATCACGTTTGGCTAAGAAAACCCCCCGAAAATTCAGTCATTACAACGCAAACTTTTTTCCAAATTAACTCCATAATATCGACAGAAACATGGCAAACGTTGTTTAGAATCAATCCTCAAGGTGTTTTTCAATATATATTTTTTATTCTATCAGGGGTTCATTTCAACTTTAACAACAGATTCCATTAGCGACAGTGCAACAGGGGTTGGGTCTCTGTTCTTGGAAAGGATGGAGAGAGAGAGAGAGTGAACGAGAGAGAGAAAGAGACCCTGTCTGCCTTCTGAAAGTCCGTGCCACTCTCTGTCCTAATTTACACACCGGCATGTAGACTGAGTGTACAAAACAGGAACACCTGCTCTTTCCATGACATAGACTGACCAGGTGAATCCAGATGAAAGCTACGATCCCTTATTGATGTTACACTTATAATATAATATAATAATAATAATAATAATATAATATAATAATAATAATAATATAATAATAATAATATATGCCATTTAGCAGACGCTTTTATCCAAAGCGACTTACAGTCATGTGTGCATACATTCTACGTATGGGTGGTCCCGGGGATCGAACCCACTACCCTGGCGTTACAAGCGCCATGCTCTACCAACTGAGCTACAGAAGGACCACTTCAATCAGTGTTGATGAAGGGGAGGACACAAGTTAAAGAATCATTTTTTAGCCTTGAGCCAACTGTGACATGGACTGTGTGTGTGCCATTCAGAAGGTGAATGGGCAAGACAAAAGATTTACAGTGTCTTCAGAAAGTATTCAGACCCTTTGACTTTTTCCACATTTTCTTACGTTACGTCCTCATTCTAAATTGTTTAAATAGTTTTTTTCCCTCATCAATCTACACACAATACCTCACACTGATAAGAAAAAACAGGGACTTTCAAATGTTTTGCTTATTTATAAAAACTAAAAAATGGAAATATCACATTTACATACGTATTGAGACCCTTTACTCAGTAATTTGTTGAAGCACCTTTGGCAGAGATTACAGCATTGAGTTGTCTTGGGTATGATGCTACAAGCTTGGCACACCTGATGCTACAAGCTTGGCAAACCACACCACTTCCGTGGCCTGCTCTTTATGTGCTCTTAAATGCTAGTAAAATGAAATGCATGCCCTTCAACCGATCGATGCACACACCCACCCACCCGACAACCATCACTACTCTGGACAGCTTTGACTTAGAATATGTGGACAACTATAAATACCTAGGTGTCTGGCTAGACAGTAAACTCTCCTTCCAGACTCATTTTAAGCATCTCCAATCCAAAATAAAATCTAGAATCGGCTTCCTATTTCGCAACAAAGCCTCCTTCACTCATGCTGCCAAACATACCCCCGTAAAACTGACTATCCTACCGATCTTTGACTTCGGCGATGTCATTTAGAAAATAGCATCCAACACTCTACTCAGCAAATTAGATGCAGTATATCACAGTGCCATCTGTTTTGTCACCAAAGCCCCATATATTACCCACCACTGCGACCTGTATGCTCTCGTTGGCTGGTCCTCGCTACATATTCGTTGCCAAACCCACTGGCTCCAGGTCATCTATAAGTCTTTGCACCTTATCTCAGCTCACTGGTCACCGTAGCAACACCCTCCCGTAGCACGCGCTCCAGCAGGTATATTTCACTGGTCATCCCCAAAGCCAACACCTATTTGGCCACCTTTCCTTCCAATTCTCTGCTGCCAATAAATGGAACAAATTGCAATATCACTGAAGTTGGAGACTTATATCTCCCTCACTAACTTTAAGCATCAGCTGTCAGAGTAGCTTACCAATCGTGGCAACTGTACACAGCCCATCTGTAAATAGCCCATCCAACCAACTATCTACCTCATCCCATTTGTTTTTGTTTTTCTGCTCTTTTGCACACCAGTATTTCTGCTTGTACATCCTCATCTGCACATCTATCACTCTAGTGTTTAATTGCTAAATTGTAATTACTTCGCCACTATGGCCTATTTATTGCCTTACCTCCTTACTTCATTTGCACAAACTGTTTACAGATTTTTGTATTGTGTTATTGACTGTATGTTTGTTTATCCCATGTGTAATTCTGTGTTGTTTTTGTCGCACTACTTTGCTTTATCTTGGCCAGGTAGCAGTTGTAAATGAGAACTTGCTATCAACTGGCCTACCTGGTTAAATAAAAGTGAAATCTCTGCAGATCCTCTCAAGCTCTGTCAGGTTGGATGGGGAGCATCGCTGCACAGCTAGTTTCAGGTATCTCCAGAGATGTTCGATCGGGTCCAAGTCCGGGCCCTGGCTGGGCCAATCAAGGACATTCAGAGACTTGTCCCCAAAGCCACTCCTGCGTTGTCTTGGCTGTGTGCTTGGGGTCATTGTCCTGTTGGAAGGTATACCTTCACCCCGGTATGAGGTCCTGAGTGCTCTGGAGCAGGTTTTCATCAAGGATCTCTCTGTACTTTGTTCCGTTCATCTTTCCCTCGATCCTGACTAGTCTCCCAGTCCCTGCCGCTGAAAAACATCCCTACAGCATGGTGCTGCCACCATGCCTCACCGTAGGGATGGTGTCAGGTTTCCTCCAGACGTGACATTTGGCATTCAGGCTAAAGAGTTCCTTTTGGCAAACTCCAAGCGGGCTGTCATCTTCCTTTTACTGAGGAGTGGCTTACGTCTGGCCACTCTTCCATAAAGGCATGATTGGTGGAGTGCTGTGGGAAGGTTCCCCCATCTCCACAGAGGAACTCTGGAGCTCTGTCAGAGTGAACATTGGGTTCTTGGTCACCTCTCTGACCAAGGCCCTTCTCCCTCGAATGCTCAGTTTGGCCAGCTCTAGGAAGAGGTGGTTCCAAACTTCTTCCATTTAAGAATGATGGGAGGCCACTGTGTTCTTGGGAATTATCAATGCTGCAGACATTTCACAGCCCCAGATCTGTGCCTAGACAGAATCCTGTCTCAGAGCTCGAAAGAAAATGAATTAACGGCATGGTTTCTGCTCTGACATGCACTGTCAACTGTGGGATCAACTGTGTGCGCCTTTCCAAATCATGTCCAATCAATTGAATGTACCACAGGTGGACTCCAATCAAGTTGTAGAAACATCTCAAGAATGATCAATGGAAACAGGATGCATCTGAGCTCAATTTTGAGTCTCATAGCAAAGGGGCTGAATACTTATGTAAATAATGTATATGTAAATAATGTGTATATATATTTTTTTTAAAATATTTTTTATATTTTTATTTTATTATAAATTAGCAAACATTCAAAAAATATTTTATCACTTTGTTATTATGGGGTGTTGTATGTAGATTGCTGAGATTATTATTATTATTTTTAAAATCCATTTTAGAATAAGGCTGTAACGTAACAAAATGTGGAAAAGTAAATGGCTCTGAATACTTTCCGAAGGCACCATAAGCGCCTTGGGACGGGGTATGGTAGGAGGTGCCACCCTGCTGGGGTTTTCACATTCAACAGTTTCCCGTGTGTATCAAGAATGATTCACCAACCAAAGGACATCCAGCCAACTTGACACAACAGTAGGAGGCATTGGAGTCAACATGGACCAGCATCCCAGTGGAATGCTTTCAATACCTTGTAAAGTCCATGCCCTGACGAATTAAGGTCGTTCTCAGGGCAAAATGGGGTGAAACTCATTATTAGGAAGGTGTTCCTAATGTTTTGAACACTCGCTCGTCACTCAACAAACAAGACATACTCATTTAAGACAGACTTGTCTTTAAGGCAGGTGGAATGGGACTGCTGTTCTGTCATTAGAGCTACTCTCTCTGTGAATGAATACACTCTCTGAAATGGGTATGCCCTATGCTCGCCGCACTACACACTCGTGCATGCACACACATGGATGCGCACACATACCACACACATAAATACATGCTCTCACACACACACACATCGATTATTCTCAAGTTATCAGAGTAAAGCGCTAAAGATAGCATCTTCTCCATTCACAGAGAGGAAAGGTGTTCCGTTATACCTCCTCGAGGATCTTGTCTCTGTATGTGACATCTCTGTCCAATCCTCCTCTGTGATCCCAGGCTGTGTGAGCCGTGTATGCTGGACCCGGCGTGTGGCTTCTGTTACCGTGAGAACAGCACGGCTCTGTTCGCCTCATCCTGTGTACCTGTCAATACAGCCTCCACAGAGAAGGCAGCCTGGGGCAGGTGAGCTACAGGAGGCGCTAAAGGGAGGGAGTGTGTGGTTGTGCATAGGGCAACAGGGGGGCAGGTGAGTCATAGAATGCGCTCTGTGTGTGGGTTTATTTGTTGTGCGTTTGTGAAGGGGATGGAGGGGGTTAGTATATGGCGGTGAATAAGACTCCTTGAAGAAGGCTTGAGAAGTGGTTCTTCTGTAATTCTGTACTCAGAGTACCCCTCCATCCATAACATAGCTACTGTTGCTACAGTACAATAACTGTCTTGTACCATGTTATTCTAGGTGTTCCAACTCGACCCAGCTGAGAGTCCATACGTACTGGGCCTATAACTACTGTCCCACCTCCTACTCCTGGGTGGTCCTACTGGGTCTTGTTCTCTATCTGGCTTTCTTCGCCCCAGGTGAGAGAGACAACACTGATCTTTGTAGAGATTCAATGTATGTTGTATTTCACTTTCACTGTGGGGCAACTACTAACTAAAGAATCGCAGAATTAGGAAATGTGATATCTCATTTCAAGTTTGGCGTTAACCATGCATTGAGGTCATTTGGGTTTGATTTGTGTGCTTACTGTATATAAGTCTCGATTCAGCAATGTTTGCATACTGAGGGGTAGTTGCTGTACTGTAGAGCTATTGTATGCCCTGTGTCATCCCTCTCCTTCCAGGTATGGGTCCGATGCCGTGGACAATCAACTCTGAAATTTACCCCCTGTGGGCCCGGAGCACAGGGAACGCCTGTTCAGCTGGAGTCAACTGGACGTTTAACTTCCTGGTCTCCCTCACCTTCCTCCACGTGGCTCAGAGTCTCACCTACTACGGTAACACAGACACGCCTTCCTCCACGTGGCCCAGTCCCTCACCTAGTACAGTACAGACCGGCTAATCACGGATCAATACCCCCTTACAGGACATCCCCGATCAATCAACCTGAAAAGCAGGCCTGCTTTTACTGCAGGATCTGACCTTTTGCTGGACATTTGATTAGTCTAGAGAGACTTGAGGTATCTTATGATAGGCTCAATGTGTAATGAATGTAGTTTCATCATGCTTGATTACTTGCTGTCATTTAATAAGGTGCAGTAGATACTGGATAGTGTTTGACAGAATTGTACACTGTTTGCAGACTAGAACGGAACTCTGCTGTCAGCACAGGAAAACCTCTGGGCCCTTCCTGGCCAAGTCACATATGGTAGTCAGGGAAAAACTGTAGGCCCTAATAATGACTGACAGACGATGTGTTGTTGATTGTGTATTTGTTGTGATCGTTATTTCCCAGGAGCGTTTTTCCTTTACTCCAGCCTGGCTCTGCTTGGGTTCTTCTTCATCTACGGCTGTCTTCCTGAGACTAAGGGCCGGAGGCTGGAGGAGATTGAGTCCCTGTTCGACAACCAGCTGTGCTCCTGCGGGGCCACGGACTCTGACGAGGACCGGCAGGTGGAGTACATCAGGGTGAAGGGGAGCAACTACCACCTCTCTGATAACGATGCCTCCGACGTGGAGTAGCCCTCGACCCGTGTGCCAGCCTGTCTGTGCTTTCGTGCCAACTCACTGTCACTCATTGTCATGCCAAATAATGGCTTGACGATGACAGCCATGAGGTTGGCAAGAGCACAAACAGATCTGGGACCAGGCTAAAGTAGCCCAGTCTAGTTTGTAACTTTGGCCCTGGATATTGTCTCTGTTCTCTCATCTCAGAAAGTGTGTATCAAGTGACTCAGAGCAGGAGTGTTGATTTAGGATCAGTTTAACCTTTTAGATCAGAGTGAATGATATTACATGGACAGGAAGCTTGATACATGTACATACAGCCCCTGATCTGCACCCTCCCCGAGTCCTCGTCTCTGGTTAGCCTCACAGCCACGTAGGTTACATTGCTCCATCATTTTCACGGACAGGGTAGCTCTTTGTAACACGTGAGTTACTTGCACATTTGATTTTGCCTATTTAATGTTGTAGATACATCTATAGTTTGATGAGAATCTCCTTTTTGATTTAAAAACCATCACGTGAATAGTATTAAGCATACATTACATTCATATATATATATATATATCCTCAGCATTTACACATCCATTTTACTGTTCATCTGTCACATTATTATGAATTTCCATATATGTGAGGCAGACCAACTACGATTAACAAAACTATTGCCATTTTCCTCACATAAAACCATATGATTAGAGATACAACCTCTTCACAACAAAACCTTATTGTAGGAGGCCAAACGTCCACCATAAGTGTTAAATTCAGAGCGAGGGGTTGTAATATATAGTGTTGATACCAGTATGCCTTTCTATATGAAACACAACTCAGTACAATATTGTCTCAGCTTGTCTGTAGCATCACAAACGGGGTGTCAGACACTAGTAATATACCTGGGCTCTACGTCCCAAACGGCACCCTATTCCCTATATAGTGCACTACTTTTTAACTAGAGCCTTATGGGCCTTGGACAAAAGTAGTGCACCATAAAGGGAATAGCATGCCATTTGAGACGCGAGCTGGTCTCCATCTAATGATGAAGTTCAGTCTTGCTTTGCAGTTTGTTTAGTCATGTTGGTTGTAAAAGCTACAGTAGCACATGACCTGTCTCTGTTTTCTCATTAGTAAACCTATGAATTATTAGCTTATTTATTCCAATGTATTTTACCCATGATGTCGGTGCCTGTACTGAAGTGAAATGTATGAAGGAGTCGTGATGATAGCCTTTTAAAAATTTTATTTCAGAAGTTGCACAAATGTTTTTATTGATAAATGTTGACGAGACTATTCATTGGGTTACTCAGACCATCAGAGAGAATACCCATACATTGAAATGGACAGTTTAGTCAGTTAATGTTACACACATAGTTGCCCTTTGGGAAAACAACGTCAGAAAGAATGTCCTATTTCGTCTCCATTTTACGTTGTGTCTTCCTCCACAGCCTTATGTACAAATCGCAATGCATTACTCTTCACGTGAAAGAGCTGGGGTTCTCGTGTTCTAAAGGGTCGAGGAGTACTGTACTGTACTTGCTCATGTCATTTTATATATCGTTAAACTATGTAAGGTGACGCCTTTTTAGTTGAGTACTTGAGTACAAGATTTGTGTGTAGCAGACTCTCGTTGAAAGTGGTCAACATAACGTCGCTGAGAATAATGTCTGTGTATTATTGTCAGTGACAAAACCAGATAGATAGCTACTATTGTGAATTCAAATAGGATTGTCTTTCGACTGAAATGAAATGACAGCATTTCAAGTTATCACTAGGTGTGTTTTGCCAGTTCATTGGAACAACAGTATCAATATTGGATTATTGAGTATTTATTCTACATATTTGAGTATTTGATTAGAAATGTGATTAGAAAAGAGAGGATACTATAAATCGGACTAAGCTGGAGGTTCACTGGAAGACGGGACAACGTTTTGCTTTTATTATCACAGATAGTTCGTTAGAGAAACGACACTTTATTGCACATCTCCGTCACAGAGGCGACAACACTGTCGTCATGTACCAAAACATGTAAATGAGATGGTGTCAAACAGGTTATTTGATGTGTTGTGGTTCTAGAATGCACTTTTGATTTGAAGACGGTCACAACCGCTTGCCGACCCATGGTGTTATTATTATATTGCCTTCTTTGCTGTAACTCCTAAATGGGGTCATCCAATGTGTTTATGGTGAACGGGTGCAATTTCTTCTATGTGAAAACAAAATGAAGTGCAGTGTTTCTATTCTAGGTTATGAAGAAGAACTAGTGAAGATTTTCAAACAAATATTTATCCGGCGCTGTATAGTATACATTTGATTATTGTTGCTGTAAACGTTTTGCCAGAATTTATATTCTATCAAAGTAAATATATTCATGAGAATCTTGAACACTTGAATATGTATCGGGGGAAAATAAATAAACGGATTATCTTGCCATGTCTGGCTTTCGTTTTAATGTAGAATCCACAAGGGCATTGTTATAAATGTTTAAATATGCAGAAACATATCCTGTGGTGAAGGGATGTACTGTAGTTGCTAGTGTTGTTCACAACTCTTAAAGGGATACGTCGGGATTTGACCTCCCCTCCCCTCCTCTCCTGTCCTCCCCACCTCTCTCCTCTCCTTCCCTTTTCACTAATCTTTTTTCCTCTGCTTCAGCATGAGCAGAACGCCTGCTCTTTCCTGAAGTGTCTCAACCTCCTCTGAAAGCCTGTTAACTATGCTCTCAGCAGTGACCTCCTTTTCTCCTCTCTCTCATCTGGAAGGTCTCCTCTAAGAGGAACATTCTGAACAGGGTCCTGTACCTCTTATTCTTCTTCCTGTCCTTTATGCTGCAGCTGCTTACCTCTCAAATCTGGATGGAAGAGAGAAAAACATCATTAGGGAGCAACATCCATTTTCAAAATACCACTGAAAAAATACCACCATCATTACATTTACATTACATTTAAGTCATTTAGCAGACGCTCTTATCCAGAGCGACTTACAAATTGGTGCATTCACCTTATGACATCATGAATCTTGGTCCGTAAGAAAACTGCAACAAACTGTACGGAAGAATGCCAACATATACAGATCAGAGTAGATATTACTGCAGTATAACATGTGCTTATTACACCCATTTACTAGATTTACTTTCAATCGATTGCCTATGATAAATCACACCACATATTTTGTTGTTTGCATTGATTTGTCTATATTCGGCTACACTGATTTGTTACTTACATCAAACATTTGCTATTCATACCTTTTACATCATTGGTGACGAGGGGAGCGTCTAGTACAGAGGTAGTGGGTCTCTGAATGCACTCAATTCTCAGTGTTAGTGTTACGACACTTGTTTAAAGGGATGATTGATGGGTGGTGCCCAGGTCCAGCCTTGAGCTCTCTGGCTGTTGATTTTCTCCAGGGCGTGTGCTCTTCTCTCTCCCTCCTGGATCTGTCTGATAATGCTCTGTCTGTCTGTTGTCTCATAGACTCATCTCTGTGACGGGCCTGCCCTCTGGTGGTTGGGATCGGTATGACATTTTAAGCAGAATAGTTGTGGGATTCAGAGTCCACGAGGTTGTTCTCTTTAGACTCAAGTCCAGAAACTGCACCGAGTTGAAACATCCCGATGTTGGACATTTCGAGGTGATGTTGGTGACAGTCTGTGTCCCCATTCCTCGTGTTTCTTGTGTTGCTAGTGTTCTGGTGGCTGCCATTTTTGTTGGTGGACCGCAGAGCTCTGTGATTCAGACAGAGGACGAGGTGGGACGTACCGATCGCCTATAACCCTAGCCTGGCTGTTACTGTCATCTGTAACTACACAGCCTGACCGTCTCTCTCTGTGCAGTCGGAGCTCTCCAACGCTCTCTGGTCTCTATGACCGCTCTGGCCGTTTCCACAGTTCCCTGTGCATTGAGGCCTAGTGGGTGGGGTGTAAGGTCTGGGTTGAGACGGAGGGTGACCCCATTGTTGTGTGTTCCAATGGGATGAGGCCTTGGCTGAGGACAGGGATGAGGCCTTGGCTGAGGACAGGGATCTCTGCACTACAGGACCTCTCTGAATGTGCCTGTGAGGATCCACCCTGGTGACACTGGTGATAATCCTCCACCTCCTGATATGACATTTAAAGATGAGTATGAACATATGTAGCCCGAGTCCCAGATCTGTTTGTGCTGTCTTGTCAACTCCATTGCTGTCATTGTCACACTAAGAAATATGTTGATATTACCATGTAAAATGCAAAGCGGTTACTATGCAACAACGTGTTATTAAACAGTAATTACGCAGACTTATAAGAGCAACTAAATGTAAAGTGTTACAAATAATGAATTTACAAGTCAGTTATGGTAGGCCTATGTGATCTATGGGAAATCAAAGCAGTCCCTTACAGTACATTGGCCGAGGCAGATGTAAACAGTATTATCTGTTGTTTACTTACGTCATCATCCGAGTCGGAACTAAAGCAACCTCCTCTTGGGAGAGAAACTGGGCGATGGTTCACAGCATTCCTTAGGACCATGGTGAGTGTTTGCAGGACAAGCTGAAGACACGTCTGCAGGTAAGTCTCCACCGGGGGTTGCGTCCCAAATGACACCCTATTATTCTTCATGTGGCACTGTATAGGGAATAGGGTGCCACTTGGGACTCGGGCTATCAGTGTCAGACAGGTGGTGAACAGCAGGTGATTTTCGAATGTAGTGTGGAAACTTACATGAGCTGACATCAGTGCAGTTGGAAACCTGTTGGAATACAGACGTAACAAAGAAACAGGCTGGCCTTCACCATATTAACACATTTCCCCCTTACCTCCACCTATTATCATACCCTAATCAGGTCCCGTGGCTCAGTTGGTAGAGCATGGTACTTGCAATGCTAAGATAGTGGGTTCAATTCCCAGGATCACCCGTATGTCAAATGTTTGCACGCATGACTCTGTCGCTTTGGATAAAAACGTCTGCTAAATGGTACTGCCTTATCATCACTGTTCAGCTCTGAAATTATTCCAATTCTGCCACTAGGTGGCATTAGACACCTGATGTAATGCTGCTGCCTGTAATTACATGAGTCAAGAAATCGGGTTCAGGGCCTCGGCTCTGTGGTTCATTCACATCTCTGGTAGACGTTGTCGGTACTTCCTCCTTGAGATATATCTTAGGCATACCCTTCTTAAAATTAGCTGCTGGGACGAATTGACATACATACAGTACCAGTCAAAAGCTTGTTCACACTTACTCATTCAAGGGTTTTTTCTTTATTTGTACTATTTCATATATAGTTTTGATTTGACAATGAAATAACACATATGGTGAAGCTGGTTGAGAGAATACCAAGAGTGTGCAATGCTGTCATCAAGGCAAAGGGTGGCTCCTTTGAAGAATCTCAAATATTTGTTTAACACTTTTTTGGTTACTACATGATTCCATATGTGTTATTTCATAGTTTTGATGTCTTCACTATTATTCTACAGTGTAAAAATAAAGAAAAACCATGGAATGAGTAGGTGTGTCCAAACGTTTGACTGCTACTGTATGTCAGTAAAGATAGATTGGCAAACTTTCTCCAAAAACATGTATCATAGTTTTTAGTGAAGGGAAATTATTAATAGCCTACATAATGCACACTGGACAGTGCCTGCGTAGCAAATGGTACCTTATTACCTACAAAGTGCTATACTTCTCACCAGAGCCCTATGCGACCTGTTCAAAAGTAGTGCACTATATAGGGCATGGGGTGCCATTTGGGATGCACAAGTACCTTCACTTCCATAATCCTCATTACTGCAGGCCCTGAAGAGTGCTTCGTTGTGTTGCTCTTCACTCTCTATTTGGTTGACGGAGAACTCCATTGACTGATTTTTGAGAGAACACTCCAAGGTGTGGTCTTTTGCCCTCAGATTGGTTGATAGAGAACCCCACTATGTGCATGGCATGGTCTCTGGTCTCTGTGCTACTGGGTAGGCCGATGCATACCCCATTAGTCAGTGCACAAGTTATGGAAATATCAACTAATACGTCTATCTTCACAGCAATGGAAATCAGGAAAAAAATAATATGGGGGGGGGGTTGTCAATCTCAATAATGTATGACGGATAAAGAAAATGATTTGCTGCACATCAGGTAAAAACACATCTTTTGATATTTCAGTTCAGTACTCACTCAGGCTCTGTGCCTCCAAACCGTACTTTGGATACTGAGGGGGGTCATGTTCAGCTGCTGTTTGGGCCCACTTGGTACTGGACACTCTCTCCTCCCTCCTGGCTGAGATAAAGGTATGAACTACAAAATCAAATATCTATTAGGTTTCAGTTATATCTTTTCTTTACTTCACAAAACTGTTAATACAGTGGAATGAATGCACACTCATTTGTCTTTGTTTCATGTGTTTGCGGGGTAGAGGTGAGGTTAAATCCATTCCAAATGAAAGAATACTGTTACTGTGAAAGTGTTTGAATGAATACCTGTGGTTGCTCTGAGGTGGAGATATGGCTGGACCTGTGCTCTCTGCTGGAGGGAGAGCAGGCCTGCCCCTGAGGAGTAGACTGACGAAGGGTGAGCCCCTTCTCCTGGATGTGTTGCTGGTAGTCTGACGTACTGGTGTCTGACTCCAGCACTGGTGAGAGCAGAGAGCAACGATCAATGAACCAGCCAAATGTCACAAGGTTGAGTCATTATTTACATAAAGCTGATTGTATCTGTAAGTTCAGAAATATGGTAAAAAAGAGTACTAGTAATGTGAGGTGATGTATTTGTGTTGTCAGAAAAGACTAATCAGTGTGAGTAAACGTGACTGACCTGTCTACACTTGAATCCATCAGGAATGCAGTGCTTTCTCTTTCTAGCAGCCTGGACACTAAAATACATCAGTAGTACAGTACCGTTATTGCAAATACTTAGATGAGCTACTGTTTCACTTTTCCTCCTGGAATGATTCTATAATTTCTTGATATATCTATAGCCATACCTGTACAAAGGCTGGCTCTCCACAAGGGAAAAATGTGATGGGGGACAAGGGCTCATGGGTAACTTCAGGGGCCCCTCCTTCATTGACTTCGGTCCTCCCTTATCATCAGTGATGTGGGTTATCTTTGGCTGATCTGGAATAAACCAAGTTATTGTTGTGGGTGGGATCCTTTTTCAATGTTATTAGTATGTATCCATAATCTATAGATGTCTGTCTGAACTCACTATTGTTTTATTCTTTGCAGCAATCTGGTTTACTATGAATGAAGTCGCCCGGTACATACATGTACTGAGGTTGGTATTCCTAAGGTTTTCATCTTTCTCTGCATTTTCTTCTTTTCAAAGAATTCCTGATCAAATGTGGGCATATGTATTATCATGTCACATATACTGTATTATAATATATACAATATGGTACCTTATTTACCCTCTGCTTTTTCATGCCATTTCTCATCATAAAACCGGTTCCTGTAACGTTAATATTCATAATGGAAAATCAAGTTAAAATTGATCTTAAAAAGGGGGTCAAGAGAATATTTTTGTTAAATAGTAACAATTATAATGTTATCTGACAAAGAAATACAAAGTTAATGTTGAATATTCGCTAACAAGCAGTTTTTTTTTCGTTCCACCCAAACTGTCAACAAGTAACGTTAATGTTAATGTTACATCTGTAAAAGTGCTAACGAGGCCAACGTTAGTTAGCTAGCTGTCAAACTCCGCTTGAACCACCGACCCAATTCACTTTGCCCAGTAAAATCAGACAGACAAAAAAAAAACTTAATTGGAACATATTTTATCAGCACTTTAAAAAAAATGTATCTAACATACGGTAGTTGATAGTTGTTGAGTTTTTATGAAACCTAGCTAGCTAGCTACTAGTGAAACGTTCTCATCAAGTAGCCGATTATAATGATGAGAGGTACAAAGATGCAGGAGCCAAGCCAACAGACACATACATGACATAGCTACTATGTCCCTCTCAAAGACGAGAGAGGCGTTCGTAGTAACCAGGTTACTACACTCACTGACAAAATATAGTCACAATACAGTGTGTGTATAGTAAAAACGTACAGTAGGGACCTCATTTGAATACGTCCCTCACAACCGTATCGTGTCTTTCCGGGGTGTTGCCTATAATAAATAAAACACTGCCAAACCAAATGACGGAAACACGAGAACGTAGCTAGCGGGTGGGTTTTCTAGCCTAAACATCCCACGGTTGTATGAGGGAGATGGTTTTTCCTTTTCTTTTCGCTTCCAGATCCATAATCATACTAAAATCCCCGATGGATGTAGCACGGAAATAACCAGACTAGCTCTTTGATCGCTGCGTAGGGGAAAGATGTCCAATATACTTGATGCGGCGTTCAGAGTGAAATGGGACCGGACGACTGCAGCGAAGCGGGCTGTCTTTCTCGCGGCCGCTGCCTACGGGGTGAAAACCCTGTACCCCATCGTCTGCAGACAATTCGTGAAACGGAATGGATGCAGGAATAGCAGGGGCTCTAAAGGAGAGGAAAATGGCTCAACGGTTGTCGTTAAATCACAAACAGATGCACTGAGTCATAAAACGTCGCCTGGGGTAAACGCAGAATTTTTTAAACAGATATTTGAACTCATCAAAATCCTCTTTCCAAAGCTTGTTACCAAAGAGCTCGGATTGCTGTCTCTGCATTCGGTCGCGTTGATTTCACGGACATTTCTGTCTATCTATGTCGCAGGATTGGATGGCAAGATTGTGAAAACAATCGTTGAGAAAGAACCACGCAGCTTCATCATCCAACTGATGAAATGGCTCCTTATTGCCATTCCGGCCACATTCGTGAACAGTGTTATCCGCTACCTCGAGTGCAAGCTGGCCCTCGCCTTCCGCACACGGCTAGTGGACCATGCCTACACCACCTATTTCACAGACCAGACCTACTACAAAGTCAGCAACATGGACGGGAGGCTGACCAACCCGGACCAGTCTCTTACCGAGGACGTAATGATGTTTTCCCAATCCGTTGCGCATCTCTACTCGAACCTCACCAAGCCCATCTTGGATGTGATACTCACCTCCTACACCCTCATCCAGACGGCTCGGTCCAGGGGGGCCAACGCCAGCGGGCCGACCCTGCTGGCCGGGCTGGTGGTGTTTTGCACGGCCAAGGTTCTGAGGGCCTGCTCGCCGAAATTCGGAAAACTAGTAGCTGAGGAGGCCCACAGGAAAGGCCATTTACGCTATGTGCATTCCAGGATCATTGCCAATGCAGAGGAGATAGCCTTCTACAGGGGACACAAGGTATACAAGAAAGATGCGTGGTGGATTTTCCATGCAAATGTATTTATTATAATAGCAATACCAATGGGTTGGGTCCCTTGGAGTTGGATCCAATTCACACCTATGACATCGTATCCAATTCCCAAAAGTGAATTTCAATCATTTGATTGACAGCCTCCTTATATGCACTTGTTTTTAAATAAGACTGTCTAGTGCAAAATAACTAACATACAATGTGAATGCTATGTGAACTCTATTTGCAATCCATTTGTTGTGAATGTGCTGTGCTGTGTAGGCCACATACTTTTTGTGACTGCAATGTAAACTGCCTGTCTGTGTCTTCCGGTCCTGTGTGTGTCAGGTGGAGATGCGTCAGCTGCAGAAGTGCTACCGGGCCCTGGCGGAGCAGATGAACTTGATCCTGTCCAAGCGTCTGTGGTACATCATGGTGGAGCAGTTCCTCATGAAGTACGTGTGGAGTAGCTGTGGACTGGTCATGGTGGCTGTGCCCATCATCACAGCTACTGGCTTCGCTGACAGCGGTAATAGTCACCACGACATCATCTTGTTTTCGTCTAAAGCCCCTTGTTTTCAGGAAGGGTTGTCATGGTTGATCTCTGTTTGTGCGTACCAGCAGGTAGCCTATTCTGTCTTTCATTTGAACCGATTGACGTTTGGTTTTATTCAGGTCATTTTGTGCTGGACTCACAAAGCCCCCCAAAAACAGCCCCTCTTCATTTGCATGTTCCACACACCGTTGTAGCTGATCAGCATGTGTTAACCCACGGGAACCAACTATCTCAACGATACCCTGTAGGTGTTATTCAACAAGGACTTTGTTGTGCTGTTAAGGGTATATTCATCCTGTTGTCCCTATTGTCCTGTTAGCTGCTAACCAACGGAATGCTACTGTTGCCTGATGGGAGGTCAGCTCATAATAATGTGTTTGATGCCAAATGGAAAGGCATCAAACAGATGGAAACCATGTGTTTGATGTATTTGATACCATTCCACCTGTTCCGCTACAGCCATTACCACGAGCCCGTCCTCCCCAATTAAGGTGCCACCATCCTCCTGTGGTCTCCACCCCCATCAGTGTCATACACACTGATAACATGGCAACTTTGGGGTTTTTGGCCACAAAAAAACAAGATCTGTCATTACAGTTTTACTGGTCTAAGCACAGAATGGCTCTGTTCCATTTCGGCCTTTTGCCACTTTCCCTAGTTCCTAGGCCCTTCCTTAGGCCATACCCCCTAGGTGTTCACAGATCAGAAAGCCAAGGGGCTACGGGCCCAGTATGTTATCTCATAGTGTCGATCCTTAACTTCCCCTCTCACAGAGACTGCCGACGGTCAGACTCAGGTGCTGGTGAGCGAGAGGACAGAGGCCTTCACCACCGCCCGCAATCTCCTGGCCTCTGGAGCTGACGCCATCGAGAGGATCATGTCCTCCTACAAAGAGGTGATGTCTCACGCTTCTCTCTCCTCTCCTCTCCTCTCTTCTCTTCTCTCTCTCACTCTCTCCTGTCTCGTCTCTTACATTCAAGTGGCATTAGAGTGAATGGACAGTGTTCGAGTGAGCCATTAGACCCACTCATGACAAGAGGACTTTCAAACGGTCTGACCAACATGAAGCAACACCAAAGAAAAAGATCCCTCATTGTAATCCCAAAATGATGATGTCCATCCACACGCATTTATTATTTTGCAGACATTTATTTTTGAGTTACCAGATTTAGGCCCAAAAGGACATTTTATGTACCCCATCACGGTGCTGATTTGAATGTTGTATGTGTCGGTGGTGATATGCCCACTACAATATTTGTGAATATGACAGTTATATCTACAGTATTACATGGATGTGAGAAAAGGGCTGAGGTGCAAGAAAGCGCACTGTTTCACTCTGTAGGGGAGGGTAGACCTTTCAATAAGAGGAAATGAGTATTGTTGGTGTCAGACTGGTTTTTGTAATCCTTTGCCTTGCAAATCAGTATCACACTTCCTACTGAAGGTTAGGCTACATTTAGTCATACAGTGGGGCAAAAAAGTATTTAGTCAGCCACCAATTGTGAAAGTTCTCCCACTTAAAAAGATGAGGCCTGTAATTTTCATCATAGGTACACTTCAATTATGACAGACAAAATTAGAAAAAAAAATCCAGAAAATCACATTGTAGGATTTTTAATGAATTTATTTGCAACTTATGGTGGAAAATAAGTATTTGGTCAATAACAAAAGTTTATCCCAATACTTTGTTATATACCCTTTGTTGGCAATGACAGAGGTCAAACGTTTTCTGTAAGTCTTCACAAGGTTTTCACACACTGTTGCTGGTATTTTTGCCCATTCCTCCATTCAGATCTCCTCTAGAGCAGTGATGTTTTGGGGCTGTTGCTGGGCAACACGGACTTTCAACTCCCTCCAAAGATTTTCTATGGGGTTGAGATCTGGAGACTGGCTAGCCCACTCCAGGACCTTGAAATGCTTCTTACGAAGCTACTCCTTCGTTGTCCGGGCGGTGTGTTTGGGATCATTGTCATACTGAAAGACCCAGCCACGTTTCATCTTCAATGCCCTTGCTGATGGAAGGAGGTTTTCACTCAAAATCTCACGATACATGGCCCCATTCATTCTTTCCTTTACACAGATCAGTTGTCCTGGTCCCGTTGCAGAAAAACAGTCCCAAAGCATGATGTTTCCACCCCCATGCTTCACAGTAGGTATGATGTTCTTTGGATGCAACTCAGCATTCTTTGTCCTCCAAACACAACGAGTTGAGTTTTTACCGAAAAGTTATATTTTGGTTTCATCTGACCATATGACATTCTCCCAATCTTCTTCTGGATCATCCAAATGCTCTCTAGCAAACTTTAAATGGCCCTGGACATGTACTGGCTTAAGCAGGGGGACACGTCTGGCACTGCAGGATTTGAGTCCCTGGCGGCATAGTGTCTTACTGATGGTAGGCTTTGTTACTTTGGTCCCAGCTCTCTGCAGGTCATTCACTAGGTTCCCCCGTGTGGTTCTGGGATTTTTGCTCACCGTTCTTGTGATCATTTTGACCCCACGGGGTGAGATCTTGCGTGGAGCCCCAGATCGAGGGAGAATATCAGTGGTCTTGTATGTCTTCCGTTTCCTAATAATTGCTCCCACATTTGATTTCTTCAAACCAAGCTGCTTACCTATTGCAGATTCAGTCTTCCCGGCCTGGTGCAGGTCTACAATTTTGTTTCTGGTGTCCTTTGACAGCTCTTTGGTCTTGGCCATAGTGGAGTTTGGAGTGTGACTGTTTGAGGTTGTGGACAGGTGTCTTTTATACTGATAACAAGCTCAAACAGGTGCCATTAGTACAGGTAACGAGTGGAGGACAGAGGAGCCTCTTAAAGAAGAAGTTACAGGTCTGTGAGAGCCAGAAATCTTGCTTGTTTGTAGGTGACCAAATACTTATTTTCCACCATAATTTGCAAATAAATTCATTAAAAATCCTACAATGTGATTTTCTGGATTGATTTCTTCTCATTTTGTCTGTCATAGTTGAAGTGTACCTATGATGAAAATCTCATCTTTTTAAGTGGGAGAACTTGCACAATTGGTGGCTGACTAAATACTTTTTTGCCCCACTGTACCATACAGTGTGGAGAACACACAGGGTATGAAAAAGAACAGAATGTGATTATTAGGTAGTGTTTTGGATTTGCTTTGGCACCCTAAGAGGCAGGCAGAGATGCTTTCCTGAGGTAAGGTTCACTCACTGTAGCTCACCCTGCTCAGTGTTTGAACAGTGCCACACACCCAAGCAGGTTATGTAACAGTAGGGTATGTTATGCAGCAGGGGCACACACGTTCACCCTGTTCACCCACGACTGCGCGGCCAAGTACGACTCCCAACACCATCATTGCGTTTTCTGACGACACAACAGTGGTAGGCCTGATCCCAGACAATGATGAGACAGCCTATAGGGAGGAGGTCAGAGACCCCCCATTAACATAGATAGAGCTGAATTGGAACGGGTCGAGAACACCAACAAACTATCATGGTCCAAACACACCAAGACAGTTGTGAAGAGGGCACGACAACAGCTCTTCCCCAGATTTGGCACGGTTCCCCAGATCCTCAAAAGGTTTTACAGCTGTACGATCGAGAGCATCCTGACCAGTTGCCTCTACCCCCAAGCCATAAGACTGCTGAACAATTCATCAAATGGCCACCTGGATAATTTACATTGACACACCCCCCTTTGTTTTTACACTGCTGCTACTCGCTGTTTATTATCTATGCATAGTCACTTTACAAATTACCTCGACTAACCTGTACCCCCGCACATTGTCTCGGTACCGGTACCCTGTGTATTTACCGCCGTACCCCTGCCACTCAAGGCTCCCGAGTGGCGCAGCGGTCTAAGGCACTGCATCTCAGTGCTAGAGGCGTCACTACAGACCCTGGTTGGATTTCAGGTTGGATCACAACTGGCCGGGATTGGGAGTCCCATAGGGCGGCGCACAATTGGCCCAGTGTCATCCGGGTTAGGGTTTGGCCGGGGTAGGCTGTCGCTGTAAATAAGGATCTGTTCTTAACTGACTTGCCTAGTTAAATAAAATATAGCATTGTTATGTAATTTTCTTTTGTACTTTTTAAAATTTAAATGTTTTACTTTAGTCTATTTAGTAAATATTTTCTTAACTCTATTTCTTGAACTGCATTGTTGGTTAAGGGCTTGTAAGTAGGCATTTCACAGTACGGTCTACACCTGTTGTATTTGACAAATAACATTTGTTTGGATTTGACAGACACAGGCAGGGCACATTGCACTACTGCTGCTGTCACTGCACTCTGTCTGAAAACAGCCTGAGACTGTGACACACCTAAGGCTGTGGCGGTCATGACATTTTGTCAGCCGGTGATTGTCAAGCAAACATCTGTCGATCTCATGTTAATTAACATAAACACATTTAGAATCTTCTGGCTTCCATGCATAGCCTACAAGCCACTAATGCAGACATTTGGAACATCTACATAAGTCCAAGAAATCCATCTATAGCCTACACCATCACAATAACTCCATTCTTTATTTTAGACAGGTCAAAAGGCAAAGGGTAAACCACCAGGTGGTTCTATAGGCTATGCGATTGCGTGAGAAAACAGAGTGATGGCCTCTATTAAAAAGAGGAGGATCCCATCAGCTGCCAGTTCCACTTGAAGTCTTTCCCACTCTGCCACTCATGCTGGCCGGCTTAGCCTAGCTGTGAATAATCCTCCATCTGGTGATCATTCATGTAGCCTGCCTGGCTGGGTTCAGCTCCTCATTATCAATCCTATGGCACCCTAACTAACTTGGAAGATATCTCCTTAAAATGTGACCCTATTCAGGAAACTAGGCGTATGTCACGACTTCACAGGAGAGCCGTTTGAACTTTTTTTGGCAGAAATGCCTTCTCGAACATGTGAATTTTCATGTGCCTTAATAACAAACTTGTATGCCATCTGTAAAATTGTTAAATTACGAGCCCTGTTGGTTAAGCCACAGAAAAAGTCAGCAACCTTCCCACTAGCCATGATTGGTGGGCTGGGCATGCCGAGAGAGGAGTTCGGATTGGTCTGCCATACAGAAGGCTTCTGTCTATTTGAGCTGGTCAGTCTGTGTTTGTAATCCTGTCAAACCTTTCCATATGGAACCCAAAAGGGTTCTACCTGTAACCAAAAGGGTTTAACCTTAAACCAAAAAGTGTTCTCTTGTAGGGACAGCCGCAGAACCCTTTTAGAACCCTTTTTTCTAAGCGTGTACATTGCTCTGTTATCTGTAGGAAGGCCTCGGACCATCATCAGTACTGTGTGTTCCCTAAACACAGATACAGACAGCTATGAAAAAACAACACCAGCCATTGTTTAGAGTCAGATTAAGTTATGAGTGAAAATTAGTTGCATAAATTATACAGAGGTCTTTTCCATCATTGAATCAAATAATGGCCCTTCAGCTTGTACTGTAATCCTGACCAGATTTTCAGTGCACTCTACAATACACTGCTATAGACCAGCTCTGCAGTTTTCCCAAAGACACACACACTGCTCTACTTTGCACACACCTACTGTTGGGCAATGGAACTCTTTTGGGTAAGGCGACCTAACTGACTCCAGTGTTATTTACCTCAACAAGTGACCTCTGACCTTTCTTGTTGTCTGTGATAGGTCACAGAGCTGGCGGGCTACACGACACGCGTCTACAACATGTTCCTGGTGTTTGGCGAGGTGCAGAGGGGCATCTACAAGCGCTCGTCCGCTTCGACCATGGGAACAGGAGAGAAGAAGATCGTGGCCAGGCCAGAGATGCACATCGACGGGCCTTTGGAAATCAAAGGTAAACTATCTGAGGTTTAGTACACGTTTGTCCAGAGGTACGTAGGATACACTTACACATGTGAGACACTCAAACGTTATTCTATTCCCTATTCAGCTGGGGGGGTTGTGGTAGAATCTGGGTTAGAGAGGCGGGCTGGTAGCCTGGTAACCGAAAGGTTGCCGGTTCGAATCCCCGAGCTGCGTGCCGGGAGTGATCCGGCAGCCGGAGGGTTACCAGCTTCAATGATATTTGTGCGTCTGTAACTTTATCACTCATCATTATTCACGATTCATTCAGGATATTCCCTAATGATAGCATCCACATGAATGTAGAAGTGTTCAGAAACAAAATAATCTGAAAACACAACCAAAATAAACAGGAAATGCATCCAACAAGTTTGTAGTCACAAGATTGATGTAGTCATTGCGTGCTAGGAATATGGGACTAAATACTTTAGTTTGAACGTATTTTCTACAGGCTAGAGAGAGACACAGGGTCCACCCCAAATGGCACCCTATTCCCTATATAGTGCACTACTTTCAGTGTTTCCTCATATTAATTTACCAGTGGCAGGCCACCACTTCTAAATCTGGATATACTGTATGTAAATATTTATATACTGTATATAAATAAAAAAATTGGGGATGTTAAAATGTTTTCACTGTAAAGTTAAATGACTAAAACAGATCATGTGGAAAAGATAATGGACCTATATATTAAAAATAAAATATGATCATCTTCGAGAACTGACAATCACCAAAATAAAACTAGACAGTCAGGGAGAATCTAAAAGTCCCAAAATTGCATGCCATTATTTTGTGACAATGTTTGAGTCATTCAGATAGCATAAGAACACTGCATACGTGTGTAGAATTGTAGGAAATTTGCTCTAAACAGCACATTTTCTCTCAGCCCAATGGCAAAATGTATAAAATTGCAGGAGACGTACTTTAAAACTGACATGTTTTCTCCGCCCTATGACAGAATGGGTAGAATTTGGGGAAATTTGCGTTAAAACATTTTGTCCCTGCGGCCAGGAGGAGGGCCTCTAAAATGTTCAGTTGCCTGGAATGACGTATATATGTGTCAAGTTATAGTCGTAGGTACAGTACATTCTGAAAGTATTCAGACCCATTTACTCTTTCCACATTTTGTTACGTTACAGCCTTATTCTAAAATATTTTAAACAAATGTTTTTCCTTATCAATCTACACACAATACCCCATAATGACAAAGCAAAAACAAGTTTTAAAAATATTTGTAAATGTATTAAAAATAAAAAATAAATAACTTATTTACGTAAGTATTCAGACCCTTTGCTACAAGACTTGAAATTGAGCTCAGGTGCCTCTTGTTTCCATTGATCATCCTTGAGATGTTTCAACAACTTTATTGGAGTCCACCTGTGGTAAATTCAATTGATTGGACATGATTTGGAAAGGCACACACCTGTCTATATAAGGTCCCACAGTTGACAGTGCATGTCAGAGCATAAACCAAGCCATGAGGTCAAAGGAATTGTCCGTAGAGCTCCAAGACAGGATTGTGTCGAGGCACAGATATGGGGAAGGGTACCAAGAAATTTTTGCAGCAATGAAGGTCCCCAAGAACACAGTTGCTTCCATCATTCTTAAATGGAAGAAGTTTGGAACCATCAAGACTCTTCCTAGAGCTGGCCCGTCCAAACTGAACAATCGGGGGAGAAGGGCCTTGGTCAGTGAGGTGACTAAGAACCTGATGGTCACTCTGACAGAGCTCCAGAGTTCCTCTGTGGAGATGGGAGAACTTTCCAGAAGGACAACCATCTCTGCAGCGCTCCACCAATCAGGCCTTTATGGTAGAGTGGCCAGACCGAAGCCACTCCTCAGTGAAAGGCACATGACAACCTGCTTGGAGTTTTCCAAAAGGCACGTAAAGGACTCTCAGACCACGAGAAAGAAGATTCACAAACCAAGATTGAACTCTTTGACCTGAATGCCAAGTGTCACTTCTGGAGGAAACCTGTTAACTTCCCTACGGTGAAGCATGGTATTGGCAGCATCATGCGGTGGGGATGTTTTTCAGTGGCAGGGACTGGGGGACTAGTCAGGAGCAAAGTACAGAGAGATCCTTGATGAAAACCTGCTTCAGATGGCTCAGGACCTTAGACTGATGCTAAGGTTCACCTTCCAAAAGGACAACGACCCTAAGCACACAGCCAAGACAACGCAGGAGTGGCTTCGGGACAAGTCTGAATATCCTTGAGTGGCCCAGCCAGAGCCTGGACTTGAACCTGATTAAACATCTCTGGGGATACCTGAAAATAGCTGTGCAGCGATGCTCCCCATCCAACCTGACAGATCTTGAGAGGATCTGCAGAGAGGAATGGGAGAAACTCCCCAAATACAGGTGTGCCAAGCTTGTAGCGTCATACCCAAGAAGACTTGAGGCTGTAATCACTTACAAAGGTGCTTCAACAAAGTACTGAGTAAAGGGCCTGACTACTTATGTAAATGTGATATTTCAATTTCTAAAAAACTGTTTTTGCTTTGTCATTATGTGGTATTGTGTGTAGATTGATGAGGGGGGAAAAAGCTATTTAATCCATTTTAGAATAAGCCTGTAACGTAACAAAATGTGGAAAAGTCCAGGGGTCTGAATACTTTCCAAATGCACTGTAAATGCAGATGGGCCAACCCAAGCTTCAGCCTATTTATTTCTGGCTACAGATTTGAATGCTTTTAAAGAGAAAATTACGTTTCAGATGGTGTCAACATAGTCATATATTCTTTCATTTTGGAGTAGAATGTCCTTTTCAAAAGAATTGACGTCTAACTTTGCCATCGCTGCTGAACAAAAATCCTAGGGGAAACACTGACTTTTGACCAGAGACCTATGGGCCTTTGTCAAAAGTAGTGCACTATAAAATGGAATAGGGTGCAATTTGGGAAACAGCCAAGGCTAATCCTGTGTATCTTTCTTGCTGTTCTTTCTCACCATCTTGGTCTAAAGCCAGATATCCATCCTCAGCATCAATCGACTGTAATCATGATATAAGATGTTTTATTGTTTCGTTTCATACACCGATAGGTACAGTGAAGTGTGTCGTTTTACAGGGTCAGCCATAGTAGTACGGCACCCCTGGAGCAAATTAGGGTTAATTGCTCAAGGGTACTTTGACAGGTTTTTCACCATGTCAGCCCGGTATTCGAACCAACCACCTTTCTGTAATTGGCCCAACGCTCTAACTGCTCGGCTAATAGCACTGATGAACATGTGCATCTGGACATACTCTTCGCTAACACAGCTAGTTAGTCAGTTGGCCACGTCCTGGCTATCTACAGCTGCACTTTTTTACACTTTCTCACACTTTTTAAATGCTGCCACACATTTTTTTTCTGGCAGCCACGTGCACTCTGGTTGACTGAACTGATCATATGAATTATTGATCGACACACAATGACCAGTTCTTTTTTTTTTTTATTTATTTTGTCTTTGTCTTCTGCAGGAAGAGTCATCGACGTGGACAATGGCATCGTGTGTGAGAGTGTCCCTATCATCACTCCCAATGGAGACATAGTGGTCTCCAGCCTCAACTTCAAGGTGAGAAATAACACATCAACATCCTGGGTGATGTTCAGTAGTGATAAAACGTTTTCAAATGAAGTGAAATACTTCAAATGATGTACTACCTGAACTTATCCAATAAGAAAGCAGATTTTTGTTTCCATTCCCAAAGTGTGGTGAAAGTGCGTCCTACTAAATCATCCTAAATGTTACAGCACCTGTGATGTGTTTGCTGTTACTGTTTTCCTAATCCTCCAGCCATCTTCCCCCAGGGTAGGGAGTACATGCTTTGTCCTTTGTTGTGTTACCCGGAAGTTAGTTCACTTTGAGATTTGAATTTATTTTTGTGAAGTGAACCCTGGCTAAAAGAAGGAAGCACACATGTAACACACACACACACACACACACACACACACACACACACACACACACACACACACACACACACACACACACACACACACTGCATAGTATAAAATAAGGACAGTATTGCTTCCTAATACTCAACATAAACCATGACAAAAAAAAAGATGTAGGGACAACATACAATCAAGTGATTGCTTTGCCACACTCATGTCATGGGTTGTTAGACACATCAGCTGTGAGGAAACTATTCAGTACTCCAAGGCTATAACGTGTGTGTGTGTGTGTGTGTGTGTGTGTGTGTGTGTGTGTGTGTGTGTGTGTGTGTGTGTGTGTGTGTGTGTGTGTGTGTGTGTGTGTGTGTGTGTGTGTGTGTGTGTGTGAATGCTGTTTCTTGCAGGTGGAGGAAGGTATGCACCTGTTGATCACAGGTCCTAACGGCTGTGGGAAGAGTTCTCTGTTCAGGATCCTCAGTGGGCTGTGGCCTGTCTATGGGGGGCTGCTGCACAAGCCCTCCCCACAACACATGTTCTACATACCACAAAGGTTAGTGGTTGTCACTGTCACACACATCCTTATGCCCACACATGTACCGACTCTGACACACGTGTACCCATGTATAGATTATAGGATCTTCATTTGACCACTCTATTGTTGCTGCCAATGTTACTGCACAACAGGAAATGCAAACGGGTTTAAATAGGCTTCTAAAGTTTGTAATTTCCACTTTAAAATGTCAGACTTGATTTGCCCTAACAAAACATGGACCAACCCCTACAAAAATAGCCACTAATTAAAATCCACATAATAATTCACATTTCCTGTTGCTGCAGGATTATTTTCCTGCTGTGGCAAACTGGCTCAAATGAAGATCCTACATCTGTACCATGCAGGCTTGCATAGAGGCACACACACAAGCATGCACGGATGAATATTCTGTATGCACACACACACACACACACACACACACACACACACACACACACACACACACACACACACACACACACACACAAATGTATTGAAAATCAGCAGGAGGTCACCTTACCCTCTAGACTTGGTAACTGGATCTCCATGGAGAGTGAGAGAGAGTAACCAGACCTTAGTAGTGAAATATTTACCAGATCTTCCAGGTGTTTTGACGGCTTTACTGGAATGGTGAAACGTGACACACACACAGACCTCTTTACCCAAATGTTGTGTCTGACTATCTCCCCCTCTCTCTCGCTCTCGCTCTCGCCCTCTCCTCAGGCCGTACATGTCCATTGGGACCCTGAGAGACCAGGTGATCTACCCAGACTCTCTAAAGGACATGCATGACAGGGGCTACAGAGACACGGACCTGGAGGTCATACTGGACATCGTTAACCTCAACCAGATAGTGACCCGCGAGGGCGGTAAGAACCCGGGGAGGGATCTGAGTCAGCCTAGAACAGAAGGGCTGCGTGGGTCTGAAGGCGTAGTAACAGGTGCACTTTGAAAAGAGCTGGCCTGAAAAAAACTCCCAGCATCCTATTTTTAAGCCATTTGCCCTTGAGATGAATGATATGGTTTCCAAGGGGATTCCCTAACAACAACTGACATATACTGAACGGGGCCCTCTCAGTTCAGCTAACACCCTTCCTAAAAAATAAAACGTTTCTGTATCTCTTATCATACTATGCGCTGTCTGTAAGTGCATTTGACCACTCAAGAAGTTATTTCAGTATTTTCTAGTGGCACCAGCCTGTCCTTCTCCATATCTTTGGTCTTATTAAGGACATGTAGAGTGTAGTTAATTGGAGACCAGTGGTCCTGTTATTCTCCGACAATCGGCTCCATTAATGTGACCTCACCACTAAGCCTAGTCACTCCCGGTTAGAGCCATGAATGGCTGCTTTGTAACCACCGTGTGACTGGTTCCTAGCCAGAGGAGAGGGTCATTCAACTAAAATCATCTTGAGATCCCTCCAGAAGGGATTATTATTTTCCCTGTTTGTTCACAAACGCCGGCTGTGGAGACATTGAAGTCCTGCGTTTTCCTCCTGCGTCATGGCTCTAAATCGGGATTAGAAAGTATTATGGTTTTGGTCTTTTGAGATGAATATGAAGCCCGGTAATTTAAACGGAAAAGACACAGGAGGCCTTGGCAGCGGGACAAAGGAAAGGCTTGTTTTCAAGCCTCAGAGAGAGACAACGTTTGTAAGTCAGTTAGTCTCCTATGGAATATTCTTGAACTTTGGGCTCTCGCCACAGGTGTTACCGTGGTTACACTAAATGTAAACCCTTTGCGTTGGTCTTTGGGTAGCGTTTAACCTACTTCTTCCAGTGGAGAATAAAACTGTGGTCAATGACAGTGCTTCCAATATTAACTGACTGTGATGTGTGTCTGCTTGTCTGTGTGTAGGTTGGGATGCAGAGATGGACTGGAAGGATGTGTTGTCTGGGGGAGAGAAACAGAGGATGGGCATGGCTCGCATGTTCTACAACAGGTACGACTTGGCCTGCCATCGCAGGCCTTCTTAAACCCTGTATGTGTGGGTTGGAAAAACTGAATAGTAGATGGTGCTGTTGATTGAATAGCCCATTTTCCTCTCTTGTTCTATAGTTGATTGATTGGTGGCCAGCTGATTTAATTAATCGTTAATTCGAAAGTTAAACACTTCTAAATTCCTTTTTTCTTGTGTGTCAGGCCAAAGTATGCCCTGTTAGATGAGTGCACCAGTGCTGTCAGCATTGACGTGGAGGGGAAAATATTCCAGGCTGCAAAGGATGCTGGGATATCCTTACTGTCAATCACCCATAGACCCTCCCTCTGGTAAGAGATAGATATCATATCTGGACCAGTCTGTCCAGCCCAATTCCAATCTTTTTTCCACTAATTGGTATTTTGACCAATCACATCAGGTCTTTTCACGTCAGATATTTTTCAGAGCTGATCTGATTGGTCCAAAGACCAATTTGTGAAAAAAATGTCAGAATTGGGCTGCCTGTTTAAATGCAGCCATGGTGTCTCTTCCGACAGCCGCTGTGTCTCCACTACCTAGGTGGAGCACCATGAGTTTGGCAAGCAAGACTAGCCAGATAGTTTCTCTAACGTCCAATGTGTAATATTGTATGCTGCTTTTTGTCTTGAAGCACACAGATTCTGTGCCTAACACTGTAGAAAAGTTTTAAAGGAAAACCGTACAGAAACCTGTAGAAAAAAGGAAATGCAAAATACTACCTCAAAACAAGTAGTAGCCTATAAGCAAATGCACTACTAGTTGTCAAGTCAGCAATGCTCTGTTCTTTGTTTTCTTTGAGTTAGCCTCAGAGAAAACACAAACAGGACTACAAACCACAATATTGTGCAAGTCTGTTCCTCTCAGGAGATTGCTGCTGCTATTTAGTTGCTTGTTTAACCTTAGCAGTCACGTTACCCTATGACATTTTACACGACATGACATGACACTACACCACGCAACAAGGCTGGGAACAGCACAAAATAATCACAATATGACTGCAACCACAATAGAACAGGACACATGCGCCATCACTAACACTGCAATACTGTTTCATAACATACCGCAACCATAAGGTCAAAGACAATTGTATACTATTTGGAAATAACGTTGTGCTTCGACTAGCTAGTGAACGGAATTAAAAAGAGAAACATAACACAACCATGAAATAATCCCATCCTTAACCCATATTCTTGCTCCACCGACAGGAAGTACCACACTCACCTGTTACAGTTTGATGGTGAGGGAGGATGGAGGTTCGAGCAGCTGGACACCGCTACGCGTCTCTCCCTGACCGAGGAGAAACAACGCCTTGAGTCTTCACTTGCAGGAATACCCAAGATGCAGCACAGACTCAACGAACTCTGCAAGATCCTGGGAGCGGACTCAGCCCTCAAAACAGCCGATTTAGCAGAGGAATGAAAGAAAGAGCGACATGTTCAGAAAAGTCAAAAGTATCATTTTTTTGTTTCCAACGCACACCAAACGCATATTCCCATACGTTTCCAATGTTGAGTTTTAAGAATTCAGCGACACTGTTGTTTTCTAGATGTTTTTATTGCTGAGTGGTTGAGAGACTTAAAATCTCTGACAAGCTGAGACTAAAATTTTATTTGGTTGAACAATGAAGTCAAATTATTTTTTAATTTCTAGCACTACTGTAACGGCGTTCTTCGTTTGTCAAAAGAGAGTCGGACCGAAATGCAGCGTAGTGGTTACTCATGTCTTTAATGAATAAAGATCGTGATACATGAAATAACTTATACATATACAAAAACAACAAACGGAACGTGAAACCTAATACAGCCTATCTGGTGAAACTACACAGAGACCGAAACAATCACCCACGAAATACAAGCGAAACTCAGGCTACCTAAATACGGTTCCCAATCAGAGACAACGAGAATCACCTGACTCTGATTGAGAACCGCCTCAGGCAGCCAAGCCTATACAACACCCCTAATCAGCCGCAATCCCAATAATACAAAAACCCCAATACGAAATACAACAACATAAACCCATGTCACACCCTGGCCTGACCAAACATATAACGAAAACACAAAATACAACGACCAAGGCGTGACAACTACTCAATTTGGGGAATAGTTCATTGTTATTGCCGTAGTTACCAAGTGCTGAAGTAGTAGGCTTATGCTATTTTGTGTGAGACAGTATTTTCCTCCTTTTATTGTATAGATTTGTTTGTGTTAAATAAACAGTACTATGGACAGGAAAATGCACAGCGTGTCATTTTATTGGATGAGTTTAAAAGGTTGATGTTTCAGCCTTTTAATAGCCTTCTATGTCAATCTTTTAAACTTGTCTAATTCAACTTTTTTTTTTAAAGAGCGGTGAGCTAGCGTTGCACCTTTTCCTGTCCAATGATCTCTACACATTTTTTGGGGGTTTCACCTCGACTCACTTTGGTTGAGCACCCTCTCCTTCTTTCTGTAAAAGAAAAACTACTAGAAAGGTCTTTGGATGATATCAAACAATGAACATACACGTTTTTACAATCATATCAAGTTCTTCATTAAGGTTAGGCTAATAAGCATACCGTTTTCAAGGTAACCCAACTGCTCAAATGTAAAGTACCACCGCTGCAATACATTTGTGTCCCTTTCTGTTATCTCAGCTACTGGCACTGCGGACATCTTTCTTATAACATGACTGAATGTGTTTTTTCACAGGTTATTTCCTCAGAACTGCAATGTAGTAATATATTCAAAATACCTCAGTAGCTTTCAAAATATCTGGCTCTGCATTTTAATTAACACCCTCCCTTATATAGTGCACTACTTTCACCTTTGTTATTGGCTAAGAGATGGTTGTCTTAGGAGCTATTATTGGACATTGGTGCATTAGTGACAGAGCTGTGGGTCTGTTGCTATAGGCTTCTGGTTCACTGAACAAATACAATGGATTTCAAGGCATTCCGTCTTGTCTCCAGCAGAGAACAGCAGGAATCGGACTGGACTCACTCACACAAACGCACGCTAACGCACACACACACACACATCGCCTGGCAAAGCCCTCCTCACTGTCACTAGGGTAATATCTGTGGAACAGGGGTGTTTTGTGTTGTCTCGGTCTGCAATCTTCACCCCTATAAACATAAGTCACATCTTCAGCATAGAGGTTTACATTGTGTTTCACAATAAACACGGTTGTTTTCCGTTGTAGTTCAGTACAGTTTACTTGGTTGCTGAGTTTTATTAAATGTTACCTTGTTCTGGCCACCCACAGTACAAATCAATCTAGTTGAGCAATTCATATTTGTTACCAATGACCTGTCTCAGACTTTATACTATGAACTTTGTTTGTTTCTTTTTTGATAATGTCATAAAATTGTATTTTTAATGTCGGGATTTTAGAGTTTGATAACGCCTCTTCAAACCTGTGTATGCACTGTAAATCTTCTGCTGAACAAAGCTGTCATTTCAGCGCTGCTGAGGTTAATATAGGTAAAATCCAAGACCAGTCCTTCTAGTGCTGTAGCCTTATAGCCTGGCTGTGTTAGTGTATCCCCTATACCAGGGTTCTCCAACTGGCGGTCCGCGGCCCGAATTTGGCACCCCAAGAGCAATTTTTTTTTGTATTTTTATCATTGTAAATAAAAGACTGTAAAAACGCCAGCAAATCAGCTACAAGTGATTAACATTTTGAATATAGATAGAGAGAGATATGTAATCGTACACAGATCCGAGCAAGGTTTGGAATGATTATGTCAAATATTATATATATTTGGGCTTCTTGCAGTCTATTTGCATTCTACACATTATTTGTAATTATGTTCCAGCCCCCTGACCATCAGCCCAAGAATAAAATCAGCCGGTGGCTGAATCTAGTTGATCCCTGCCCTATACGGTATTTTCAATCAGTGACACATACTAATGCTGGGTTATTTGATTGGCTTGGTAACGTCTGTGACAAATCAGAATGAAATCAGTAACCGCAATGGCAGAATATTTACAAGTGTACAACAAGTGCAACTGAAATATTTTGACCACTACATCTCAGACTAAACTGTCTTAAAGAGAAGTGACATGGAAAATAATGCATGTGAGTTATAAATATGTAAACTATATATTGTAATGTATACTTTGTTAATATGGTACTTATACTTTGCATGGAATGGGTGAGTGAGAGTGATGCCTCAATCACATGTTATATTTGAACTGTCTCTTTCAATCAATGCTAAACAGAGAGCATTGTGGGAGGGAAAATACAATAACTTGCACCGTGAATAGTTAGTTGTTCATGGAAATAAAGTGTTGACATTTTGTAATATACTTGGTTATAACTACTGTTATGAAATAGGTTATGAGCCTGAAAAGAACCTACATATTCAGGCTTCTCATTCCTTGGGATTCTACCTAATACTTTGTGTCTTGAAAAGGACACCTGACATAGTTTGAAACCCGATTTCCCTATACTGTAAAAAAGAAAGAAAAAAGAAACATTCTGTGTTGCTCAGCCCTGTTGATAGGAAGTATCTACAGTATACTACTGGATGAAACAGTGTTAAAGTGACTGAGAACGGTATGGAATGAGTAGAATCGAGAGGTGATGCTTGAAACTGTATACATGTTGACCCGGAGTTTAGCTATCTAACCAAGACTATGGATCAAAGTCAAACTAAATCAAATGTGCTTTGGTATTCTATAAAATTGGAACTGTTAAGTTAGGCCTACTCTAGTATGTCCCCACAACACTGACATACTAACAATTCTTTGATACAATTATTTTGTCATTTTTCTAATAAGTGGGACATCCGAATGTACTGTATTTGACATGTGTCATAGCATTTGGCTTTGTCATTCGGCAATTCATCCAATTTTGGCAACGGTTACAATTGGAAGTGTGATTTGCAAAATGGTTGTTCATTTAATGGTACCTAATGTAACTAATGCATGTGTTCTGTCGTGATTTTATTAAAGAAGAGTAACGAACTCATTTATGTTTTGGGCATGGGGTCTGTTTTGTTCTGTGGGCCTAGTGATGCTGTTTCAGTCCAGAGAGACATGGGACTGAGGTACAAGAACATGCGTTGTCTCCCCTCTCTTCTAGTCTCCTCCTGATTTTGTTTAAGGGCGGGAAAACAAACAAAACGTTCTAAGCCCACCTGTTCTGCGACTGCTGTTCGTTCTGCACGCGGAGGCTGTGCGCTGAGTGTTCGTTTACGTCACTGTGAATCCCATATGTAGTTTCAAACATGCTTGGCTCATGACACTTTTGCACTTAAATGTATTTTCCCTGTAAATAAAACATCACAACCACTAAAGACTGTAAAACTCAACAATAATTGATTCATTGTTGTGTTGTGCTGTCGTTAGTCATTTTGGAGCTGGTTGCGTATTCCAGCCTCAGAGCACAGGGGTATTCAATGTGACGTATATCTGATGCCATCTGTTGTATAAAGACGGAAATCATTTGGATCACACAGCACTTTTATAAATCATAACCATTGACCACACGATGGTGCCATGCTCCACCTATGCACCCGTACATCAGTAATGTCTTTGCAACAGTAACTATTAGGCCTCTACGCCATTTGGTATTTCACGAACATATTCACATTAGATTGGAATGTCAAACCACATGGCGACACACACTATGGTAAACCTCTTCATTTTTAATTAGATCGGCGGTTTTTAAACTGCATTGGACGTGTTCAATTGCATTGCCGAAAACAAGGTGGTGTCATTGCTTGAGACTCAGCTGGTGGTCATCAATAAACTCAACCTTTCCCATCAATTGGCCTCTATAATTGGCCTTGAGAAGGTTTTTGTCAGATTCGTAGGGTGCAGAAGGCGTGGCTTGATTACGTTTCGCTCCTCCAGTCGCGCACAGGGGCAAGCAAGTGTATTATTCTGCCAGTACCACCTAGCATGGCTGGCCTCTACACGGGAATAATGCACGCAATGTCATAGAAAATGTAACCTCGACTATGATTCAGAATGCGCCTCACCCGAGGTAGAGCACGGAGAATAGCACACTAATGTTCACACCGGATTGCAATTATTTATACAAAGTGGATGTGAGCTGTGGGGGCTCAAGCGCGTTGGTAACGGAGCTGCCTGCTGCACACGGATAAAAGAAAAAGACAATACAGCTATTTATATCGTGGTTGTTCCAGAGGTGACGACCCTCCGGACTTCGTAGCCATGAGTGGACAGGACGAAAGTTCGGTGCGGGTCGCATTGAGGTAAAACTGTGACATTAGATGGTGTTTTGTGTTCATTCGGGAAAGTATGCTCTTGGTCACGACTCTCCAGGATAATGTACCTATTATTATTGTGACCATGCCGGTGTTGATAAACCACAGCATGGGCTATTATAATGGCCTTATTACTGTGTGATAACATTCATGTGTGTATAGCCTAAACAAATGAGCATTCGTTTCAAAAGTAACGCACGGTAGATTGAAATGTGGCAAAGCAATCAACGTTTACGTAGGGGTTGGCGATAGCTATAACAATACGTTTCTCCTTGTATATATTCTAGGACGCTTGTCAAATGTCAAACTACTAAAGCAGCACGGCCTTGGTTTTGTTTAAGTGTCACCATCAGCCCCCCCATATAGACCAACCAAGTATATAGCCAGCACAATTTCCTAGGTTATGTTTAATGAGTTTCCTTTGTTGATGCTTAAGGTACTGTAACAGTACTCCATTTCTCAATGCCCTGGCTGCAGACATGATGACTACATGCATTTATGAATGAAGGAAGGAAGGAGGGGAGGATATGACAGGAGAAAGCAGTACCCCCCCCCCCCATCTCGATAATAAGCAAAAGTGAAAATAAAAATAATAATTTAACACTCTCTCTCTCCAGTTACTGCAGGCAGACTTTGACCCAGTACTCTCTTTATTAAGTCTGTCTGGACTGGGCCTTGGTTTTACAAGCCTCTCTCCTGCATATAAACGCAGCCATATTCATGAGACAATATACACCAGCGGCAAGCACATCACACAACACGATATTTGTATGTAGAGTTTTCAGAAAAACGATACACAACGGTCATTTCACATTGAAAAGCATTTAACTGCGAGGACTAAGTACTTATTTCAATGACCAGACAATAGCCACGGAACTGTTGGTAGCACAGGCAATACGGAGACTGTCCTCTGTGTGAAAATAACTAGCTCCCCACGACAAAATCGCAGACAGACACAAGTGTGTGTAAACCCTTGTATCCATCTACATGAATCATGTGCTAGCGTTTGTATACCGTACGCATTTTCCAGTACCTTCTTCCTCTCTCTTGCACCTTTCATTTGGTATTTTGTTTCCTCCACAATCAGGCTCCCTCTCATGATTCTCATAGAGGAGCCAGAGGAGAGAGAGTCTGTGCAGGACAAGACCAACTACCGTGTCTAACTGTGATCACGAAAACGGAGACATGTGTCGACTCAGATGATCAGATAGCATGTAATAACATGCTGATAATATGCTTAAAAACTCTGGGTTTTTATTAACATGTTCTACCCCCCCCTCCCCCCACACACACACACACACACACCATTTCCTCTTCAGGAATCTAACAGCAACTTTACCACCTGCCCCTGGGCCCTGATATACAGTTTGGAACCTGTCGCTAATCCAAGTGTCCTGTGTATGGGTCAGTAAGCAGATCCCTTAAGCCTACAGCACAGGGATACCTTCCCTGACCCTGCTGCGCCCTGCACCTTAATGCTCTCTCTGCTATCCTGAGAACACCGGCTCCGCAGAGCTCCCTTCATCACATTATGTACACAAGCACTCACGCACCCACACGCTAGCACACTCTCGCCAAGTCACTCTCTAAGCCTGTAGCTCGCTTTTCCTTTCTCTCTCCCTCTACCTATCCCTGTCTCGCACGCACACACACACACACACATACACACACGCAATGGCAGGACAGCCGTTACACTGGCTCATAAACAGACAGGCACTGTTTAATCTTCACGAAACCCTCAGACAGGCACATAGACCTCCAGTACAAAAGGTTACTCACACTCTTGAGATCTGGAGAGTCGTTTCGGAGACAGCCCTGTGTTTGTCTACACCTGCTTTCTGCTGTTGCCTTGGGTCCATTAGGCTGAATGTCTATCTGTCCCTGTGTCAGAGGAGTTCTTGCAAAGGGACCTCAGCTTTGTCTGCTGTCTGCCAACCTGTCTCGAGGATAATGCTATTATATAGGCCATTTCATAGTCTGATCTAGTATAATACAGCCTGGCGGCCGGCAGATCTGTATGTGCTTGCCTTGGTCCAACCCTACTGACTTGAAAGCACGTGAGTACACATATCTGGCAACCCAGCTAACTTACTTGAAGCACAAAAACATGACGCAGTAAGTTAAAACATCCACTTAATCATTCTTGTCATGACTTGACAACGTTATCTAAGCTGCTATCGTTACAACTACAACTGCACAGTGCATTAGCCTTGATGAGTTATAGTAGCACCCACAAGAGACACGGCAACGCTGTAATTACTTCTGTGTGTTGGTGCAATCTGTAGAGCAGCAACTTTATCAGAGTCACTACGTACATGTTTAAGACGGGTTGACTCACAGGTTTTCACTGACTTGTAACAGTACACACACACACACACACACACACAGCGATCACCAACCAATGTATCTTGTTGTTGTTAGATACTGAGCCTGCGTGTGCCAGTTGGCCTATTGCTGTCTGTTAACGAGGCTTAATGCTTCAGCCCCAGTTCCATGCACAAGGCTCATATGTTCCATTATCACCCAAGTGCTGTGTTCTGGTGGAGTTAATGAATGTTACAAGTCAAAGGTCAATGCTTTGGCACCAGAAGTGCACAGTCGTGTTTTTTTTTAGGGTTGCGTTACTGCGACAGAGTCAGTCAGTCAGTGTCTCTCATGAACATATGTTTTCCAATGCTGCTCTTGGACATAAATGACTGGCATCTAGATTTTTGTTCGATTTTTTTTTTTTTTTTTTTTTTCTTTCTTTTCTTCTCCTGTGCATTACACATTTTCATTTTCTGCACATGACACGTTTGCACTCGTTTCATGTTTTTAGGCCAGTGCTGTTAAAACACACAGACAAAAGGTATAGCTGTTCTGGACACAACTATATCAAAGTATTTATTCACTGGGCAGTCTCGTATGAGCTCAGTCTAAATGGAATAAACAGATCGTTTTGAGCAATTTAGCCCATGTAAGTGTTAGTATGTTTGTTTGGTAAAGTGAAGTGTGACCATATGAGCAAGTCAAGTGGTTGTTTCATGAATAAAGCAATTTAGCCCATGTAAGTGTTAGTATGTTTGTTTGGTAAAGTGAAGTGTGACCATATGAGCAAGTCAAGTGGTTGTTTCATGAATATCCTTGAAGTGAATGACGCATTAAGTATGCATCGCCTCAAGCCTGGAGCTACGCTACAGTGTCGGTCGTTTCAGGTTTCAAGTTGTTCACGTTCGAAGCTAGACGGGCCTTTTAAACAATTTCAGCTGAAGGCCAAGTCAAAAGAAGACACTTGTTTCAGAGAGCAATAGAATTGGCACAATAACAGACATGTCATGTTATCCTAGTGTAATATTTATTGTGTCCAGCTTCTGTTTCAGATTTTCTCATGTGGGGCAAAAGTCACCAAAACAGCTGCTATTGGGCAATGGGACCAAACCCTCAAAGAGTAACGTCCTTTCCAGTAGTTGGTTTTTCAGAGTGTCCATCAAAGCTCAGCTCCTCCCCAGGTTGATTATTCTTAAATATGCACGAACCATCTGCCGGCACACGTCATGTGATATTACAAAGTGTCCTGATTTACTACGAGAGACAATAATAGTTACAGTATCTATTCAATTTCATCCACTTCTCTCAGTATCCAAGTAAGGCTTTGTGTTGTAGCTGAGACTTCTCTAAATGATTTTGAATCCCAAGTCTGAGTCCTTTATACTAGAGAGGTACAACACTGCCCCGGACTGCCAGCCAGAGGGACAGAGTGTTTACTTTTTTAATATTAGGAGGTATTTCACACAGAGATGGGATATGTATCTTTCATACAACACACAACAGGCCCTAAAATCCCAGCATTGTCACAATGCAAGCCCTTCAAATGGCACCACAGAATATCACAAGATAAGCTTGTGTTGGCTTGAGGTCAGATACATTAACTCAGCCAAGATGGATAAAATGATGTGTTTTAGGAATCTCACTGGTATCCCATTGCCAGAAGAGAAGAATGTGCCTCAATGTATTTTCTTACTCATTGCCCTTGTCCGTGACATTGCAAAACATTTTGGGGTTGTTTTTTTCCCATCCGAAATAACTCCAACTCACAAGGTTGAATGTCAGTCAGTGTCGTCCTCTAGTGTTTTGACAGAGTTCCCTTTGTGGCATAAAGGTATTTAACTGTCACAACAGAGTGTTTCCATATATGATCACTGTTATTTGGTGTTATTCATCATAATGCTGGGCTTGAGGATGATAAGATGGAAGTGTGTGTATTTGTGTGTGTGTGTGTGTGTGTCCTCTGTCTCTTGTCCTGGTTTCCCCCCAAACTGACAGTGTGAAACCGACAGCCACTGCATGGACCCCTGCATCCCCTTTTCCTGCTCTTCCCTATAGCTGCACCGTGAAATCTGACCCAGGAAGCAGTAGAGCTGTGGCCACTGGTCAGTGAACCCTCTGCCCAGTGTGGTGACCCTGTGAATGGACATAACTCACCCATGTAGAAAAGCCATGCCAGGTTTAAGCCAGGGAATCTCCCCTTTCTTTCACTAGTGGCTTTGGTAACTGAAGTGACATCACTAGACTGGACACAGTCATTCAAAGACCATTTGATGAAAACATTTGATGAAGACATTTTTAGGAAATAGTTGGTTGGTTGATTTGTTTGAGGCGCTTACTTGTATAATTTGTTGAAAACTGCAGTTTGTCTTTCTGTGCTCTGAGGCGAAAAGGCCTGTTAGTACCTGTTAATCACAGAGCATTGACGTTGAGAATTATCCAATGACTCGCCTCACGATCTCCACTCCAGTACAGTACTTAACAATGGACAGACTGTTCCTAAAAGCAAGTACAATGGACCATATCTCAGTTGAAGACTGAGCATTAAACACGGACACTGTTGTTGTCAGCTGTTATTGTTTACTGTAGCTACTGTATTACTCACAGTGATGCTCTGTAAACATAGCTTAATGCACGTATTCGTCATTACAACCCTGTCATTATGACAGACACTAAACTATGTGTCAGTCAGTGAGTCAGGTGCTTCTAAGGCAGAAGGAAAAAGAAAAATCACACCTGATGTCCTGAACAGGGAATGATGACAGTTGACATCATTATCCACACTCACAATACACAGTGTTTGCCTTTTGCGTGTTGCTTCACAATGTCATAATTGAAACCAGCATAACATTAGTGTCAGGACAGGAGCACTTTGTATGAAATCCACTCCATATGACGACAGTGGACGATGTCAGTCAGATAACAGTGGAAGTAATATTTCCATTTAAGTGCCTTTTTCCCCCCCCAGCCCACTTCTTCATCACCCCCCCCCATCCCCCCACTTCTTCATCCCCCCCAGCCCATTTCTTCATTCCCCCCAGCCCATTTCTTCACCCCCCAGCCCATTTCTTCATTCCCTCCCCAGCCCATTTCTTCACCCCCCCAGCCCATTTCTTCACCCCCCAGCCCCCCCCAGCCCATTTCTTCATTCCCCCCAGCCCATTTCTTCATCCCCCCAGCCCATTTCTTCATCCCCCCAGCCCATTTCTTCATCCCCCCCAGCCCATTTCTTCACCCCCCCCATTTCTTCATCCCCCCCAGCCCATTTCTTCATCCCCCCAGCCCATTTCTTCATCCCCCCAGCCCATTTCTTTCATCCCCCCAGCCCATTTCTTCATCCCCCCAGCCCATTTCTTCATCATCCCCCAGCCCATTTCTTCATCCCCCCAGCCCATTTCTTCATCCCTCCCCCCCAGCCCATTTCTTCATCCCCCCAGCCCATTTCTCCAGCCCATTTCTTCATCCCCCCAGCCCATTTTCTCCCCCCCCCCAGCCCATTTCTTCATCCCCCCAGCCCATTTCTTCATCCCCCCAGCCCATTTCTTCATCCCCCCAGCCCATTTTTCTTCATTTCTTCCCCCCAGACCATTTCTTCTTCTTCATCCCCCCAGACCATTTCTTCTTCCCCCCAGACCATTTCTTCATCCCCCCAGCCCATTTCTTCATTTCTTTATCCCCCAGCCCATTTCTTCATTTCTTTATCCCCCCAGACCATTTCTTTTCCCCCAGCCCATTTCTTCATTCCCCCCAGACCATTTCTTTATCGCCCATTTCTTTATCCCCCCAGACCATTTCTTTATCCCCCCCCCCCCAGCCCATTTCTTTATCGCCCATTTCCCCCCAGCCCATTTCTTTATCCCTCCCAGCCCATTTCTTTATCCCCCCCAGCCCATTTCTTCATCGCCCCCAGCCCATCTCCATCAGAGGCATATCATATGAGTGGATGTCATCAGATAATGATGATGATGACAATAAGAATATTCCTGTGAACCTTTTACTGCAGTGGGATAAAACAGAGTCTACTTTGAATCAACAGTATACACCTCACACACACGGTTATGGGCATAAAAAATAAGACACCTGTACCATGTCAGATATAGAATTAAAGTCTATTCAATTTTGAGTTTGCATCCCGATACAACACTTTATATACATCACAGAAAACTGAAATATAACAAAACCTTTGACATAGAAACACCAGATTTTAAATAATGTTTATTAATTATGAAAAATAATACAATTCTACACATGAGGCCAATGGGTCATTTGAATGCAGGAAAGGGCTACAGTTCCATCTCCTCTCTTCTTCCTCTAACCCTGGGCATCCATTAACCCAGGCCTGTTCTGCTCCTACCCATGTGATAGAGGAGACGCGTTACACAACCTGCCTGCCATAGGCCATTGTGCATCAGATGCCTGCTTCCTTGACTGCTGTAGTTAGTTTCATAATGACCATGTACAACTTAACCGTCAAACTGAAGGTGCTGTACAAGAGAGAGGAGAGGCTGCTGTAGTGTTTCCTGTAGTTTGATTGATTCCCGAAGAATAGAGGGCGAAGCTGATGCTTTTCATTCTTCTTTCAAGGGGACCTTTCAAAACTGATTGAGACACTTTCTGTCAGCAGCACAACAACAGAACCAGTTATCGGTGTTTGTGTATGTGTTTCAGAAGATCACTCTAAGCCCAGTGTCTACAGTTCCCGGGTCTCATTTTCAGGTGCAATAAAGGGTCAGAGAAGGGTGTGTTTGCATTTCTGTGTTTGTGGGCATATTTTTGTGTATGTGTACAGTCTTTGCCAAAAGTTTTGAGAATGACACAAATATTAATTTTCACAAAGTTTGCTGCCTCGGTGTCTTTAGATATTTTTGTCAAGATGTTACTATGGAATACTGAAGTATAATTACAAGCATTTCATAAGTGTCAATGACTTTTATTGACAATTACATGAAGTTGATAAGAGTCAATATTTGCAGTGTTGACCCTTCTTTTTCAAGACCTCTGTAATCCGCCCTGGCATGCTGTCAATTAAATTCTGGGCCACATCCTGACTGATGGCAGCCCATTCTTGCATAATCAATGCTTGGTGTTTGTCAGAATTTGTGGGTTTTTGTTTGTCCACCCGCCTCTTGAGGATTGACCACAAGTTCTCAATGGGATTAAGGTCTGGGGAGTTTCCTGGCCATGGACCCAAAATATTTATGTTCTGTTCCCCGAGCTACTTATCACTTTTGCCTTATGGCAAGGTGCTCCATCATGCTAGAAAAGGCATTGTTCATCACCAAACTGTTCCTGGATGGTTGGGAGAAGTTGCTCTCGGAGGATGTGTTGGTACCATTCTTTAATCATGGCTGTGTTCTTAGGCAAAATTGTGAGTGAGCCCACTCCCTTGGCTGAGAAACAACACCACACATGAATGGTCTCAGGATGCTTTACTGTTGGCATGACACAGGACTGATGAAAGCGCTCACCTTGTCTTCTCCGGGCAAGATTTTTTTACAGATGCCCCAAACTATCAGAAAGAGGATTCATCAGAGAAAATGACTTTACCCCAGTCCTCAGCAGTCCAATCCCTGTACGTTTTGCAGAATATCAGTCTGTCCCTGATGTTTTTCCTGGAGAGAAGTGGCTTCTCTGCTGCCCTTCTTGACACCAGACCATCCTCCAAAGGTCTTCGCCTCACTGTGTGTGCAGATGCACTTACACCTGCCTGCTGCCATTCCTGAGCAAGCTCTGTACTGGTGGTGCCCCGATCCTGCAGCTGAATCAACTTTAGGAGACGGTCCTGGAGCTTGCTGGACTTTCTTGGGCGCCCTGAAGCCTTCTTCACAACAATTTAACCACGCTCCTTGAAGTTCTTGATGATCCGATAAATGGTTGATTTAGGTGCAATCTTACTAGCAGCAATATCCTTGCCTGTGAAGCTCTTTTTGTGCAAAGCAATGATGACGGCACGTGTTTCCTTGCAGGTAACCATGGTTGACAGAGGAAGAACAATGATTCTAAGCACCACTCTCCTTTTGAAGCTTCCAGTATGTTATTCGAACTCAATCAGCATGACAGCGTGATCTCCAGCCTTGTCCTCGTCAACACACACACCTGTGTTAACGAGAGAATCACTGACATGTCAGCTGGTCCTTTTGTGGCAGGGCTAAAATGCAGTGGAAATGTTTTTTTTTTGGGAAGGGGGATTCAGTTAATTTGCACTGCAAAGAGTGACTTTGCAATTAATTGCAATTCATCTGATCACTCTTCATAACATTCTGGAGTATATGCAAATCGCCATAATATAAACTGAGGCAGCAGACTTTGTGAAAATTAAGATTTGTGTCATTCTCAAAACTTTTGGCCACAACTGTATGTATGTATGTATGTTTGTGTGTGTGTGTTGAATGGTCCCTCCTTAACCCCTGCTCTACAGCATCAGTATCTCAGGGTAAAGATGCCCTGGGAGTAAAGGGCCAGGTCCAATGCACAATGCAGTCCAAATTGTACAAAAGCTGATGAAACTAACACTGTAAAAGTGTGAACAAAATTGATCACTGTTATTTACTGATAGTTGCTGGTTGAAAACACAATCTACACCCGACCTTCTAGTCAGCGGTTTTGCATGGGCAGGAGATTTGGCTTTCCACGGAGACATCAACATGCAGGAAATTGATTGAATGACTAATAACAAAGAGAGTTTGAAACCTCTCTGCCAATAAATAACAGCTGATTTTCAGTTTTCCCCTTCCACACAGTCCTAGCCAAATTATAATGATTTTTACTAAAGACAGTTTTGCCCGTCTTAATGGAAATCTATTACAGTAAGGTACTTAATTGTTACGCAGAAATGAGTTGATATTGATATAAAAACAGCTGCATCGGCTCTTTAAAACCCCGTTCCTAGTGCATGAATTCCTCAAGTACTTAGCCACAATTTAACCTCTATGAGAGGAGTTAAAAAGCCAGCCGCCTGACTCCATTCTCCTCTCTTTGTAATGTGTGGGCACAGGGCAGCAATACTCCCTCTCCTTTCTGTTTTCGTCACAAATGAATGCGAAGAAGTCATGAATAAGTGAATGATTGATTGTTTCCTGTAATCTAGTTGTGTATCGCGCCTGTTTTTCCCTACACTTTGGGTCCAGATGCTTCTCGGGACTCGTTGTAGCTCTAGAATTAGATTAGGGCTGAGATTAGATTTTACAATAGTCTGATGTTGCTGTTGTGGTTTGCAGCAGGGAAGTGATGCGGGATGGTCTCTCGGGGAACCATTGTGGTTGGCTGAGGCAGGGATTCTGAGGTCAGGTCCTGATCTGCAGTGAGTCAGCATGATGATGCTGTGGCTGAATCACCTTTCTTACCATCATAGTTATTATTATTCATGGAGATCTACACACATACTGTATAGACTCAAACATATCCATCGCAGAGAACACTGGTTAGGACGGTCACCAGACTTCCCTGGCGCAGTCAGTGCCCCCTGGCCTCTGGCCTGCAGTACATCTCTAATTTTATAAGAGCCCTTCTGTTTTAAGTGCATTTGTTTAGTAGGATATTATGCTGGCTAGAAATGTGACTGTGCTACTGCCTGGCCCTGCGTCTTTCAGCCCGTTGAACCAGGTCAATGTGTAGTGGTGGTGGTGGCTGTGTGGAGAAAGGGGACAGAGAGAGAGTGGGAGGGAGAGAATGAGAGAAACAGAGAACGAGAGGGAGAATAGAGAGAGGAGAGGGAGACAGAGAGAGGGAGAGGAAGGGGAAGGGGAGAGAAGGACAGCGAGAGAATGTGACAAAGAGAGACAGATAGGCAAGGCTGCCCCAGATAATTCGGACTGGGTCCATAGGGGAGAAAGGAGAGTCTTGGCTCAGGCCCAGGACAGCTGCTTCTGAATGGGTTATTGCTATAGTGAGCTAGCCTGGCGCAGTCCATTTTGTTCTGAGAGGGGTTAGTGAGTTAGCATGGTGCTCCTCTGGCAGTCACTGTCATCGCTGTAATGAGGCCGCCAGCGTGAGGCTAACTGGACATGTCACATGGTGAGAGTCTCTGTCAGGAGCTCTACTGTGTGTGTGTCTGTACTAGAGGTCAACCGATTATGATTTTTCAACGCCGATACCGATTATTGTAGGACCAAAAAAGCCGATACCGATTAATCGGACTTTAAAAGAAATGTATTTGTAATAATGACAATTACAACAATACTGAATGAACACTTATTTTAACTTAATATAATACATCAATAAATAATGAAACATGTTCAATTTGGTTTAAATAATTCAAACAAAGTGTTGGAGAAGAAAGTAAAAGTGCAATATGTGCTATGTAAGAAAGCTAACGTTTCAGTTCCTTGCTCAGAACATGAGAACATATGAAAGCTGGTGGTTCCTTTTAACATGAGTCTTCAATATTCCCAGGTAAGAGGTTTTAGGTTGTAGTTATAGGAATTATAGGACTATTTCCCTCTATACCATTTGTATTTCATTAACCTTTGACTATTGGATGTTCTTATAGGCACTTTAGTATTGCCCGTGTAACAGTATAGCTTCCGTCCCTCTCCTCACTCCTCCCTGGGCTCGAACCAGCAACACAACGACAACAGCCACCACCGAAGCAGCGTTACCCATGCAGAGCAAGGGGAACAACAACTAGAAGGCTCAGAGCGAGTCACGTTTGAAACGCTATTAGCGCGCGCTAACTAGCCAGCCATTTCACTTCGGTTACACCAGCCTCATCTCAGGAGTTGATAGGCTTGAAGTCATAAACAGCGCAACTTACCTTGGCTTACTGCATTCGCGTAACAGGCAGTCACCTTGTGGAGTGCAACGAGAGAGAGGCAGGTCATTATTGCGTTGGACTAGTTAACTGTAAGGTTGCAAGATTGGATCCCCTTAGCTGACAAGGTGAAAAGCTGTTGTTCGGACCCTGAACGAGGCAGTTAACCCACCGTTCCTAGGCCGGCATTGAAAATAAGAATGTGTTCTTAACTGACTTGCCTAGTTAAATAAAGGTATAAAAAAATATATATTTTAAAAATGGGCAAATCGGCGCCCATAACTTGAAATCGGCCCTAATTAATCGGCCATTCCGATTAATCGGTCCACCTCTAGTCCGTACGCGTGTGTGTTTGCTTGCATGTATGTGTGTGTGTCAGTCCATGTGTGTGTCAGCCCATCATCTCAGAGAAGAGGCCTACCCCACCTAGCCCACCTCTTCTGAACCGGGGGCCATTTGCCTTATGGCTAATGAGACATGGTGTGATGAAAGAAACATACAGGAACTCAAATCCTTCTGTTCAACTGATTTTTAGAATTCCTCACAATCAAATGTAGACCGCATTATCTACCAAGAGAATTCCCTTCGATTATAATCATAGACGTGTATATATCCCCCCCCAAGCAGACACATCGATGGCTCTGAACAAACTTTATTTGACTCTTTGCAAACTGGAATCCATTTATCCGGAGGCTGCATTCATTGTAGCTGGGGATTTTAACAAGGCTAATCTGAAAAGAAGACTCCCTAAATTTTATCAGCATATCAATTGCGCAACCAGGGGTGGAAAAACCTTGGACCATTGTTACTCTAACTTCCGCAACGCATATAAGGCCCTGCCCCGCCCCCCTTTCGGAAAGGCTGACCACGACTCCATTTTGTTGATCCCTGCCTACAGACAGAAACTAAAACAAGAGGCTCCCACGCTGAGGTCTGTCCAACGCTGGTCCGACCAAGCTGACTCCACACTCCAAGACTGCTTCCATCACGTGGACTGGGATATGTTTCGTATTGCGTCAGATAACAATATTGACGAATATGCTGATTCGGTGTGCGAGTTCATTAGAACGTGCGTTGAAGATGTCGTTCCCATAGCAACAATTAAAACATTCCCAAACCAGAAACCGTGGATTGATGGCAGCATTCGCGTGAAACTGAAAGCACGAACCACTGCTTTTAATCAGGGCAAAGTGACTGGTAACATGACCGAATACAAACAGTGCAGCTATTCCCTCCGCAAGGCTATCAAACAAGCTAAGCGTCAGTACAGAGACTAAGTAGAATCTCAATTCAACGGCTCAGACACAAGAGGCATGTGGCAGGGTCTACAGTCAATCACGGACTACAAGAAGAAATCCAGCCCAGTCACGGACCAGGATGTCTGGCTCCCAGGCAGACTAAATAACTTTTTTGCCCGCTTTGAGGACAATACAGTGCCACTGACACGGCCTGCAACGAAAACATGCGGACTCTCCTTCACTGCAGCCGAGGTGAGTAAGACATTTAAACGTGTTAACCCTTGCAAGGCTGCAGGCCCAGACGGCATCCCCAGCCGCGCCCTCAGATCATGCGCAGACCAGCTGGCCGGTGTGTTTACGGACATATTCAATCAATCCCTATACCAGTCTGCTGTTCCCACATGCTTCAAGAGGGCCACCCTTGTTCCTGTTCCCAAGAAAGCTAAGGTAACTGAGCTAAACGACTACCGCCCCGTAGCACTCACTTCCGTCATCATGAAGTGCTTTGAGAGACTAGTCAAGGACCATATCACCTCCACCCTACCTGACACCCTAGACCCACTCCAATTTGCTTACCGCCCAAATAGGTCCACAGACGATGCAATCTCAACCACACTGCACACTGCCCTAACCCATCTGGACAAGGGGAATACCTATGTGAGAATGCTGTTCATCGACTACAGCTCGGCATTCAACACCATAGTACCCTCCAAGCTCGTCATCAAGCTCGAGACCATGAGTCTCTACCCCGCCCTGTGCAACTGGGTACTGGACTTCCTGACGGGCCGCCCCCAGGTGGTGAGGGTAGGCAACATCTCCTCCCCGCTGATCCTCAACACTGGGGCCCCACAAGGGTGCGTTCTGAGCCCTCTCCTGTACTCCCTGTTCACCCACTACTGCGTGGCCACGCACGCCTCCAACTCAATCATCAAGTTTGCGGACGACACAACAGTGGTAGGCTTGATTACCAACAACGACGAGACGGCCTACAGGGAGGAGGTGAGGGCCCTCGGAGTGTGGTGTCAGGAAAATAACCTCACACTCAACGTCAACAAAACTAAGGAGATGATTGTGGAATTCAGGAAACAGCAGAGGGAACACCCCCCTATCCACATCGATGGAACAGTAGTGGAGAGGGTAGCAAGTTTTAAGTTCCTCAGCATACACATCAGACAAACTGAATTGGTCCACTCACACAGACCGCATCGTGAAGAAGGCGCAGCAGCGCCTCTTCAACCTCAGGTTGCTGAAGAAATTCACCAAAAGCACTCACAAACTTCTACAGATGCACAATCGAGAGCATCCTGGTGGGCTGTATCACTGCCTGGTACGGCAACTGCTCCGCCCTCAACCGTACGGCTCTCCAGAGGGTAGTGAGGTCTGCACAACGCATCACCGGGGGCAAACTACCTGCCCTCCAGGACACCTACACCACCCGATGTTACAGGAAGGCCATAAAGATCATCAAGGACATCAACCACCCGAGCCACTGCCTGTTCACCCCGCTATCATCCAGAAGGCGAGGTCAGTACAGGTGCATCAAAGCTGGGACCGAGAGACTGAAAAACAAGGCCATCAGACTGTTAAACAGCGACCACTAACATTGAGTGGCTGCTGCCAACACACTGACACTGACACTGACACTGACACTGACTCAACTCCAGCCACTTTAATAATGGGAATTGATGGGAAATTATGTAAATATATCACTAGCCACTTTAAACAATGCTACCTTATATAATGTTACTTACCCTACATTATTCATCTCATATGGGCGGCAGGGTAGCCTAGAGGTTAGTGTTGGACTAGTAACCGAAAGGTTGCAAGTTCGAATCCCGAGCTGACAAGGTACAAATCTGTCGTTCTGCCCCTGAACAGGCAGTTAACCCACTGTTCCTAGGCCGTCATTGAAAATAAGAATTTGTTCTTACCTGACTTGCCTAGTAAAATAAAGGTAAAATTTAAATAAATAAAAAGAAATGTAAAAAATATGCATACGTATATACTGTACTCTATATCATCTACTGCATCCTTGTGTAATACATGTATCACTAGCCACTTTAACTATGCCACTTTGTTTACATACTCATCTCATATGTATATACTGTACTCGATACCATCTACTGTATCTTGCCTATGCTGCTCTGTACCATCACTCATTCATATATCCTTATGTACATATTCTTTATCCCCTTACACTGTGTATAAGACAGTAGTTTTGGAATTGTTAGTTAGATTACTTGTTGGTTATTACTGCATTGTCGGAACTAGAAGCACAAGCATTTCGCTACACTCTCATTAACATCTGCTAACCATGTGTATGTGACAAATAAAATTTGATTTGATCATTAAACAATAGCTATTTTATATTCCATGAAGCAGGCTTAACCTGACCGGGGGGTTGACTGGATAAATATATAGCCGTTATCATAGAGAGCTAGGTGCTCACTGCTTAGTCAGTCAGTCCCCCTGTACTGTGTTAGGCAAAGGCTTTGGGGCCCCTTTAGAGTTACAGGAACTGGAGAGTTAGATTTCCTCTGGGAGAAAACAAGACATAAGACTCAATGGTTTGTGGCACTACGGTGTAGTGTTGTTCTATGCTGGTCATGGGGATGGAGTTGGACTCAAAGGGTGTGTACATTTTTGGTTCAGCCCAGCACTAACACACATCTGGTTCAACTAATCGCCTAATCACTGATTGCCTTGATTAGTTTTGTCAGAGCTGGGCTAGAACAAAAATGCTCACCAGTCTGGGCCCCCAGGACCGGTATTGAAAATCACTGCTCAAGGGCGGATTAGTGCTTTCAAAGTCTACATGATGGTATGGAGAAGTTACTGTAAACGCCAACCCTTATTCTCCCTGACGGATCCAGTGTTTTCATTTGACTCATAGCCTGAAACCTGTCGGTCAACTGTCCCAGCTAGAGGACAAATGTCATGCACACAAGTGCACTGCTCACTCACTGCACTGTGAAGTGTGCTCAACACGCATAGGCTTCTCATTATATATTTTATAGACCTCAAAATAACAGAGGCACTCATCCACTGTTGATGACCTCATAGAGCTTTCACCAAGAGAATGCCCTAATGTACAGACGGGGGAGAATCTCACTTTCATTTCCTTGATTCCTCATGTCCTCTCTCCTCGCCTCCTTCTCAAAACAGGTTTTGAGAAGGAGGCAAAGAAAGAGGAAGCAAGGAAACATGGAATCGCAATTGAGATTCTCCCCGGATATTTGACCAGTTCAAGATTGTCAACAGATCCCCCCCCCCTTGACTAAAAACATTAAACTCAACTGACCACTGCCACTTCAAAGCTGCTTTTTCAACACCAGGAAGACATTTCAGATCAGATGTTTGTTTAAACAGTATATGCCTCTAGACCAGAGCCATATAGATCAATGTATATCTGGTTCTGTGTCTCCAAATGTGTTGGTTTAGTGCATTTAAACAAATCAATCTATTGATTCTCTCCAGTATCTTATATCCTTCTCTAATTAGTAAATTATCGCTGGTGTCTGGACTGGGATTGAGGGGGGGAGGGGGTCTGTTTGTGTATTGGAGACACTGGGAGATGTCGCAGACAAGGCTGGAGTCCTAGACACACACACACACACAAGGACTGTTTGACTGGTTGTCTTGCGTCACCACCTTGGCTGGGATGCTCTCATCACAATCAATCAGGCCAATGATGTGATTCAAACTGCACTGAACTCTTTCCTCGTGTAGGGACATTTGGCACCAAGTTAAATGCTGTTGAATGTAATCTCATGACCAGTGCTGTGTATTATCTAGTATCTTTGATCTCATATTTGGCTGGCCCAGCATTCTCACTTGTGGTATTTCCGTAGCATTATTGTGACTTAACGAGTGGTAAGCAGTGATGTGTATTATCTTTGTTTTGGTGGAGAACAGTGATGGTTCTGTCCTGTTTTAGGAAGTGGGCCAAAGGGATTACTATGGATTCCCCCTGACTCCCCCAAACCTCTAAAACATATCAAATAGAGGTCTGTCAGAGGGGTGTTCTGCAGGAACATGAACAAAGAGAACAGTAATGGACTAGTATACTAGCCTACCTGTTGAGGCAGCAGCAATACTGAAGTACTGAAATACTCTGTAGCAAATACAGAAGGAAGTTATGACCCAGGTGATGATCTAGAGGTTTAACATTACAGGTAATGCAGCCTCCTCTCCCCCTCTTCTCTTCCTCCTCTCCTCTCATCTATCCCTCCCTCGCTTTGTCCCCTCTTCTCATTCACTGTGTAATCCCAGAGAGAGGATGCTAAATTGCCAGGATCTGATGTCACTGGGGCACAATACCACAGTAGCGTGTGTGTGTGTGTGTGTGTGTGTGTGTGTGTGTGTGTGTGTGTGTGTGTGTGTGTAGTCAGGATACAGTACACACTTCCACAATCACAATTACCGCCCTTATTAAGACAATTACAGGCTGCCTAACACAAGTGGTACATTTATTTACAGTAGTCTTCCATCAAGCCTTCTGAATATTTCCCATTTGAATTCAGTTGAAATCCGGTGACATTTGTCCAGTGAGTTTTGTGATGAGCTAGACATCTGAAATATGACAGGGGCAGCGTGTATGGGGGAATTGCAAGGCAGGGTGTGACTGTTTACCTAGTGTAGCTCCACAGCTTCCACTCCTCTCTGAGCCCAGGCTCAAACACTGAGGGCCTCTGTATAGGGGCAGGTTGGTGGAGTATGCTGGCAGCGTGAGGAGAATCACAGACACACATACGCACGCACGCATACACACGCGCAGGTATGCACGCACGCAGGCACACATACAAACACGCAGGTATGCACACACGCTCCAGTCCCCAGATACTGAATACCCCATGGTATTACCAGGGGATTCAACAGGCCCCTAGAAAAACAGGTTTGTGAATAATACTCATATTACTAATGACTGCAACAACAGATCTAATGTATGTAGCACAGTAACCGTTTTATAAAGCAATAAAGTACTCACACATTACATATCGGGGAAAACAGGGTTAGGTGGTTAACTTAATGTCTAAAAGTCAACCATAGCCCTGAATCATACTCGACATGCAACTTTCAAACTCTGCTTATCAAACTTTCTCCGTTCAAACTCTGCTTGCCCCGGAGGCAAACTCAAAGCTTTGCCCTTGAGGTTTTGTCAAGGAGCTAAGGACTCTATATGTACCTGCTGTATGCCACATCCCTGCATACCACAGGTCAATATGTCAACACATCAGAATAAGTACTTGCATCGGGTTTAGTGACAATACGATATTGGATAACGTTCCCATGCCTCGTCTGATGACATGCCACAAGTGAAGATATCAACGTCTATGGAAGGGTGGAATGTTATGCAGTGACTAACTGTTATGGGATCATGTTTTTTCCGTGCCTCAAATTTAACCATCAGCAATTAAGACATCGAAGGAAACCAAGCACACAAAGCATCTGCGTGATAAACTCTCTCTCTGTCTCTCTCTGTCTCTCTCTCTGTCTCTGTCTCTCTCTCCCTCTCCCTGTCTCTCTCCCTGTCTCTCTCCCTGTCTCTCTCCCTGTCTCTCTCCCTGTCTCTCTCCCTGTCTCCCTGTCTCTGTCTCCCTCTCTCTCTCTGTCTCTCTCTCCCTCTCTCTCTGTGTGTCTGTTCAGGTTAAATGTTTTATACAGTTACAAAGCCTAACCCAACATCTCTCTCGCCCTCTCTCAGGATTCGTCCTCAGCTGGCGAGGGAGAAGATCGAGGGATGTCACATCTGTACGTTCTGTATGCCCGCCGAGCCCCAGGTGATGCTGGGTAAAGACAAGGCGTTCACGTACGACTACGTGTTTGACATGGACTCCCAGCAGGAGAGCATCTACACACACTGCACTGAGAAACTGATCGAGGGATGCTTCGAGGGGTACAACGCTACCATCTTCGCCTATGGACAGGTCAGATATTTGCATCACACACACACACACACAGAGGCATACATGCAAAAAATATACACACGTGCACAAATGCATGAAAAAACACACACGCACACACACCATATTTGCCTACAGACTCAATGCGGTGCAATGCTGGCCACACCCAAGGAAATGGCTTGGCTCTGCCACACACAGGAATCCACCACGTGCCCTGTGGTCTCTGGTCCCTTGCCGGATGAATTCAAAAACAGTGTTGTTACTGTAAGCAAGCAGAACATGTTATTTAAATGACACAAAGTCATTTATCAAAGTCCTATCAGTGACTCAGTGAGGGATATACTGTAACTCCGCTAAACTCACATTGACTGTGGCAACACCATTTATCAAACCTCACAACTGTCTCAGTGAGTGATACAGCACTGCTGGAAACTGTTAGGCTCCAAGTCTTCAATAGATCTCGTTTCATATGAAGAGAGACTCAAACAGGCCATGAAAACAGTCAACTCAGCAAAGGCAGGCATGTTCTAACAGGACCGACCTCAGGGTTTTTATTGGCTTGATAGATTAGCACATGTGACTGACTTTCTACAGTACATGTTCATATCTATCTATCAGGCTCTCTTTCACCATCTCTCTCTCTCTGCCTGTCTGTCTCTCACTCTCTCACTCTCTCAAACCCCTTCACTTTATCTTCCTCTCTCTCTCGCTCTCTCGCTCGCTCGCACGCTCTCTCTGTCTCTCTCTCTGTCTCTCTCTCTGTCTCTCTCTCTGTCTCTCTCTCTGTCTCTCTCTGTCTCTCGCTCTGTCTCTCGCTCTGTCTCTCGCTCTGTCTCTCGCTCTGTCTCTCGCTCTGTCTCTCGCTCTGTCTCTCGCTCTGTCTCTCGCTCTGTCTCTCGCTCTGTCTCTCGCTCTGTCTCTCGCTCTGTCTCTCGCTCTGTCTCTCGCTCTGTCGCTCGCTCTGTCTCTCGCTCTGTCGCTCGCTCTGTCGCTCGCTCTGTCGCTCGCTCTGTCGCTCGCTCTGTCGCTCGCTCTGTCTCTCGCTCTGTCGCTCGCTCTGTCTCTCGCTCTGTCGCTCGCTCTGTCTCTCGCTCTGTCTCTCGCTCTGTCTCTCGCTCTGTCGCTCGCTCTGTCTCTCGCTCTGTCTCTCGCTCTGTCGCTCGCTCTGTCTCTCGCTCTGTCTCTCGCTCTGTCTCTCGCTCTGTCGCTCGCTCTGTCTCTCGCTCTGTCTCTCGCTCTGTCTCTCGCTCTGTCTCTCGCTCTGTCTCTCGCTCTCTCTCTCTCTCTCGCTGTCGCTCTCTCTGTCTCTCGCTCTGCTCTCGCTCTGTCTCTCGCTCGCTCTCTCTCTGTCTCTCGCTCGCTCTCTCTCTGTCTCTGTCGCTCTCTCGCTCGCTCTCTCTGTCGCTCGCTCGCTCGCTCTCTCTCTGTCGCTCGCTCGCTCGCTCTCTCTCTGTCGCTCGCTCGCTCGCTCTCTCTCTGTCGCTCGCTCGCTCGCTCTCTCTCTGTCGCTCGCTCGCTCGCTCTCTCTCTGTCGCTCGCTCGCTCGCTCTCTCTCTGTCTCTCGCTCGCTCTCTCTCTGTCTCTCGCTCGCTCGCTCTCTCTCTGTCTCTCGCTCGCTCGCTCTCTCTCTGTCGCTCGCTCGCTCGCTCTCTCTCTCTGTCGCTCGCTCGCTCTCTCTCTGTCTCGCTCGCTCTCTCTCTGTCTCTCGCTCGCTCGCTCTCTCTGTCTCTCGCTCGCTCTCTCTCTGTCTCTCGCTCGCTCTCTCTCTGTCTCTCGCTCGCTCTCTCTCTGTCTCTCGCTCGCTCTCTCTCTGTCTCTCGCTCGCTCTCTCTCTGTCTCTCGCTCTGTCTCTCGCTCGCTCTCTCTCTGTCTCTCGCTCTGTCTCTCGCTCGCTCTCTCTCTGTCTCTCGCTCTGTCTCTCGCTCGCTCTCTCTCTGTCTCTCGCTCGCTCTCTCTCTGTCTCTCGCTCGCTCTCTCTCTGTCTCTCGCTCGCTCTCTCTGTCTGTCTCTCGCTCTGTCTCTCTGTCTGTCTCTCGCTCGCTCTCTCTCTGTCTCTCGCTCGCTCTCGCTCTCTGTCTCTCTCTGCTCTCTCTCTGTCTCTCGCTCGCTCTCTCTCTGTCTCTCGCTCGCTCTCTCTCGCTCGCTCGCTCTCTCTCTGTCTCTCGCTCGCTCTCTCTCTGTCTCTCTCTGTCTCGCTCTCTCTCTGTCTCTCGCTCGCTCTCTCTCTGTCTCTCGCTCGCTCTCTCTCTGTCTCGCTCGCTCTCTCTCTGCTCGCTCTCTGTCTCTCTGTCGCTCGCTCGCTCTCTCTCTGCTCGCTCGCTCGCTCTCTGTCGCTCGCTCGCTCTCTCTCTGTCGCTCGCTCGCTCTCTCTCTGTCGCTCGCTCGCTCTCTCTCTGTCGCTCGCTCGCTCTCTCTCTGTCGCTCGCTCGCTCTCTCTCTGTCGCTCGCTCGCTCTCGCTCTGTCTCTCGCTCGCTCTCTCTCTGTCTCTCGCTCTGTCTCTCGCTCGCTCTCTCTCTGTCTCTCGCTCTGTCTCTCGCTCGCTCTCTCTCTGTCTCTCGCTCTGTCTCTCGCTCGCTCTCTCTCTGTCTCTCGCTCTGTCTCTCGCTCGCTCTCTCTCTGTCTCTCGCTCGCTCTCTCGCTCGCTCTCTCTCTGTCTCTCGCTCGCTCTCTCTCTGTCTCTCGCTCGCTCTCTCTCTGTCTCTCGCTCGCTCTCTCTCTGTCTCTCGCCGCTCGCTCTCTCTCTGTCTCTCGCTCGCTCTCTCTCTGTCTCTCGCTCGCTCTCTCTCTGTCTCTCGCTCGCTCTCTCTCTGTCTCTCGCTCGCTCTCTCTCTGTCTCTCGCTCGCTCTCTCTCTGTCTCTCGCTCGCTCTCTCTCTGTCTCTCGCTCGCTCTCTCTCTGTCGCTCGCTCGCTCTCTCTCTGTCTCTCGCTGCTCTCGCTCTGTCTCTCGCTCGCTCTCTCTCTGTCTCTCGCTCGCTCTCTCTGTCTCTCGCTCGCTCTCTCTCTGTCTCTGTCGCTCTCTCTGTCTCTCGCTCGCTCTCTCTCTCTGTCTCTCGCTCTCTCTCTCTGTCTCTCTCTCGCGCTCTCTCTGTCTCTCGCTCTCTCTCTCTGTCGCTCTCTCTCTCTCTGTCGCTCTCTCTCTCTGTCGCTCTCTCTCGCTCTCTCTCTGTCGCTCTCTCTCGCTCTCTCGCTCTCTCTCTCTCGCTCTCTCTCTGCTCTCTCGCTCTCTCTCTCGCTCTCTCTGTCTCTCGCTCTGTCTCTCGCTCTGTCTCTCGCTCTCGCTCTCTCTGTCGCTCTCTCTCGCTCTCTCTCGCTCTGTCGCTCTCTCTGTCTCTCTCTCTCGCTCTCTCTCTCGCTCTGTCGCTCTCTCTGTCTCTCTCTCTCGCTCTCTCTCTCGCTCTCGCTCTGTCTGTCGCTCTCTCTGCTCTCTGTCTCGCTCTCTGTCTCGCTCTCTGTCTCTCTGTCTCTCTCTCTCCGTGTCTCTCTTTTGTACTTTTAGCGTTTCCCTCTGTCACAACTTCTTCCTCTGAACTGAAGCTCTATAATGGAGCTCTGCCAAACTCTCCTTTCACTCCTCTCCTCCTCCTCTTAATCTCTCCGTCCATTCTCCTCTACCCGCTACATTCTTCTCAGCCCTATTGTCTCCCTGTCAGACTTTCATTCAGGGGGCACAGCGGGTCACGCACGCACGGACCCATGTACACATGCACACTCAATCACATGACATCTACACAAATGCACATAAAAATACACACACACACACACATACACACTACTGTCAGAGTATCTTTGTGAATTAGCGTCACATTCCGTTGGTAGTCACCGTGACAACCAAGCCCCCAACCCAAATGTTTGTGCACTGTGCATTAGAAGCAGGCTTCAGTCCTGGAGAATCATTTTGTCAGGGCTTGTTTTTCTTCTTCATTGCCGTTTTGTACTGTTTATTAATTTGAGTAAGAAAAGCTGATCCCCGCTCCTGCTTAATGACTTGCCGCATTCATGGAAATGAAAGAGAGCCCCACGCTCTGGGAGCTCAGATGCAAAAGTGTAATTGCCAACGTTTCGACAGCCAAGCTGTCTTCATCAGGGTATAATCACAAACACTGCGGGATGACTCGTTTATATGGTGTCAAAAGACACAGGTGTCTGTAATCATGGCCAAGAGTGGCCTAATATCATTGGTTAATTATCCAATATTAAAATGTCATACAAAGAACAGCATACAAACAACAAATGGATAGCATACGATCATAGATTAATTTGACTACAAAAGCTCACAAACAATTACAATGGCAAAGTCACAATAATTGCAAGAATGGCTTCAGAGCAAAGTCTACGTTGAGACCGAAGGGAGCAAGGGTCTTTAAGTTAAAGATCCAGGCAGCCTCTCGTTTTAACAATAAATTATCAAGGTCACCCCCTCTCCTGGGGAGGGTGACATGTTCGATGCCAATATAACGCAGAGACGAAATCGAGTGGCCTGCCTCCAAGAAGTGGGCCGCAACTGGGTAAGTCAATTTCTTACACCTAATGGTGCTACGATTCTCTGAGATACGTACTTTTAATTTGCGCTTTGTTTTACCCACATCATTTTTACCACAAGGACAAGTTATAAGATAAATAACTGCCTTAGTGGAGCACGTGATAACACCTTTGATTGGGATCTGTTTCCCTGTTTGTGGGTGTTTGAAGGATCTACATGTATAAGTGCCATCGCATTGAGCACAGCCATTACATTTGTAGTTTCCATCCAGTAGGGGCGCAAATAGACGTTCAGGAATATCGCGAGAATACGACCAAGGGAAGGTCCGAAAACACATTACCGAGACGATCATCGGATTTTATAATGTGCCAACGTTTGTGAACAATTCCCTTAATTTGTTCAGAGCACTTTGAATAGTGGGTAGTTAGAACGCAAGAATGTGTCTTTTTGCAAGACTGACCTTGAAAAAGGTCATGTTTCGTTTTGTTTTGAATTATCTCAATGGCAATATTAATCTGATCATTCTTGTAGCCCCTCTCCTTGAACTTTCCTTGCGTCTCAGCCATATTTCTGTCAATCTGATTCTTTTTTTGCAAATTCTTTTGATTCGACAGAATTGGCTGTAGGGCAAACTATTTTTAAAGGGAAGTGGGTGACAACTATCAGCCCTCAACAAACTGTTACGATCAGTAGGTTTCCTGTAGAGATCAGTGTATAGAACATTGTCTTCACACAAGATCAGAAGATCAAGAAAGCGGATTTGACGTGTATCAGATTGCATAGTGTCACGGATCCCGCCGAAGATGGTTCCTCTTCCTGTTCGGGCGGCGCTCGGCGGTCGTCGTCGCCGGCCTACTAGCTGCCACCGATCCCCTTTTCTGTTTTTGTCTGATTAGTTTCACCTGTTTCTTGTTTGGGTTTTGTTTTGGGCTATTTAAACCCGGTAGGCCCACCTGTTTTTGTGCTCGTTTGTTTTTCTGTTCATGGTGTGATAGAGTTAGATTTTTTCCGGACGGTTTCGTCCTGTTTGTTGGACTTGGTTATTTATGCACCCTTGTGTTTGGCGTAAACGTTACTCTGTTCCTGGAATAAAGACCCACATTTGAACTAACACTGCTCTCTGCGCCTGACTCCTCCACCCCCTGGAATGGGCCAACGCAGTCTGGAACGGCCCAGACTCTGTTCGGGACCACTGCCCGGAGTTCACCCTCCGTTTTCTGGCCGTGTTCGGGTGAGCAACTGTTTCACCTCAGACAGGAGACGAGGAGCGTGCAAGACTTTGCTTTGGATTTCCGGACCTTGGCCTCTGGTGCGGGGTGGAATGATCGGGCCCTGATGGACCACTACCGGTGCAGCCTCCGGGAGGACGTCCGCAGGGAGCTAGCTTGTCAGGACACCACACTCTCCCTCGACGAGCTTATAGACATGTCGATCCGGCAGGACAACCTACTAGCTGCCCGCGGGCGTTCAGAAAGGGTCCTGTCAGTTCCACCTCCCAGCCCTCCTGCTCCAACTCCGGTGGAGTTGGGAGGGGCTGCATCTTGGGGGACCGGAGGTGGAGGCTCCTCCTGCACCTACTGCGGTCGGAGAGGACACACTTCAGACTGGAGTGTGCTGGAGGATGTACTCCTTCACACCTGGGGTGCTGGAGGAGTACATCTGGGAGTCGAGATGGCAGGCGGAACACTTCTCGGCCACCCCAGGTGTGTCTATGACACTGAGGACCGGTCCATCGATCCTACTCCCATCCTTCCAGCTTCTAGGCTGGTGGCTCCGGTGGCTCCGGTGGTATGGGAGGAGGACGCGGACATCGAGTGGGCGTTGCGGTTGGAACCTGCACCTTCATAGTGTCCTACCCGTCTCATGTACGTGCCGCTTGGTCTCCGTGATCAATTGATTCGGTGGGCTCACACACTACTCTCTTCAGGCCATCCGGGGATTCCGAGGACAGTGCGGGGTCTTAGGGGGAAATACTGGTGGCCCACCTTAGCCAAGGACGTGAGGCTCTATGTCTCCTCCTGTTCGGTGTGCGCCCAGAGTAAGGCTCCTTGGCACCTGCCTAGAGGGAAGCTACAGCCCCTCCCTGTTCCACAACGGCCCTGGTCTCATCTGTCGGTGGACTTCCTTACCGATCTTCCCCTGTCTCAGGGGAACGCTACCATTCTGGTCGTTGTGGATCGGTTCTCTAAGTCCTGCCGTCTCCTCCCATTGCCTGGTCTCCCTACGGCCCTACAGACTGCGGAGGCTCCATTTACCCACGTCTTCCGGCACACTGGGGTGCCGGAGGACATCGTATCTGATGGGGGTAACCCTTGTGTTTGGCGCGACCGTTACTCTGTTCCTGGAATAAAGACCCACGTTTGAACTAACCCTGCTCTCTGCGCCTGACTCCTCCACCCACTACTCCAAGAAGCCGTGACACATAGTAAATCTCAAATGAACAGAACAGGAGTTGAGAAAAGCATGGAATGCCTGGAGCTGTTTTGCATCACCCCTCCACAGAACAAAAATATCATCAATATACCGTTTCCAAATAATGATGTCAGGCAAGAAAACATTTTTGAGAGTATTGAAAATAGACTGTTTCTTCATGTAGGTGTGCGTTTCTTTTTCTTCTAGATTGCTGCATTCATGAAACAGCACCTTAGGCCCACTGACTGTCTGAATACGTTTGAAGTCAGATAAGTGAGTAAATAAATGAAACAATATCATTTGTTATTGATCCTATCATGTCCTCCCCCTTCTTCTCCCTCTCCCCCAGACTGGTTCGGGGAAGACCTACACCATGGGCACAGGGTTTGACGTGAACATCTGTGAGGAGGAGCTGGGCATCATTCCCCGGGCAGTCGGGCACCTCTTCAGGGGCATTGAGGAACGACGGCAGGCCGCCACAGAGCAAGGCAAGCCTGTACCCGAGTTCAAGATCAACGCACAGTTCCTGGAGGTATGTGTGACGGAAAGTATGTGCTTTTGGAGCTGAGGTGATTTGGTTAAGACCGTTGGGGTTGGTGAGCGGAAGACCCGTATTCAATCCACACGGGTTACACTTTTGAACCAGAAACACAATCTCTCTCTGTAGTCTCACATTAGCTCTGCAACATGAGGAAGCTAGGAGAGGCAGGTTTCATTGGCCCTGGAAGGCATTATTCCTTACTTCAATATATCCTGTTCCCTTCCCTCAGAGCTGCTAACACGAGAGAGGTATTGGGGGGAAGGGTTCTGGCTAGGGGTCGCAGCATCTGTGTGTAGTAGCCTGGAGCAGAGGGAAGCTCATGGGATGTGTTCAGCTAACTTAACTCTACAGGCAGATTGTCTTATTGCCATAGAGTAGTTACTAGGGAATGACTTGTCTCAATCAACTCTGATATCGCTTGCTAATGCATGTCTCTAACAACTAATAAAGCAGTGGCCTCCCGAGTCAGATACCGGGCCGTGTCGCAGCCGGACGCGACCGCGAGAGACGCACAATTTGCCCAGCATTGTCCGGCCTAGGGGAGGTTTTGTCCGGCCGGGATGTCCTTGTCCCATCACGCTCTAGCGACACCTGTTGCGGGCCCGGGCGCATGCACGCTGACTTCGGTCGCCAGTTGTACGGTGTTTCCTCGAACACATTGGTGTGGCTGGCTTTCGTGTTAAGCGTGCATTGTGTGCATTGTGCCCTTTTGGCGGGTTGTGTTTCGGAGGACGCATGGCTCTCGACCTTCGACTCTTCCGAGTCCGTATGGGAGTTGCAGCAATGGGACAAGACTGTAACTACCAATTGGATATGACAAAAAAAGTTTTTAAAAATGTAATATATATATACAAATTAAAACATAGACTAAAAAAGCAGTATACTTGCCATATCCAAAATGACTTAGCTACTGATGCTTTCCATGCACAGTTATTTGGCTTTGGGGTACTGGCTCATCGGATAGTTTTTTTACTTGAAAAACTATCCCCTATCCCAGCTGTACAATGAGGAGGTGCTGGATCTGTTTGAGTCAACGCGGGACATGGATGGGAAGAGACAGAAGTCCACCATCAAGATTCACGAGGACGCTAACGGAGGCATCTACACTGTGGGAGTCACCACACGCACGGTCGCCTCCGAGGCAGAGGTTAGTCTCAATCGCAGCCTAAAGCAGAATAACACCAATCTGTACCTAAGGTCATTGGTTAAATATATGTTGATTGATGTGAGCCTAAACCTGTTTGTGTATGTGAATTGTCAAACAGAATTTCTCTCTTGAATACAGTGTACTCTAAACCCTCCCTCCCTCCCTCCCTCCCTGTACAGATGATGCAGTGTCTGAAGCTGGGTGCTCTGTCCCGTACCACGGCCAGCACCCAGATGAATGTCCAGAGCTCGCGCTCCCATGCCATCTTCACCATCCACCTGTGCCAAGTCAGAGTCTGCGCTCCGGATGACAGTGTACGTGGCATCGCACCAGTGGGCAGGAGCTCTCTAGAGTCAAGCCTAGGATGGGATACGCTTTTGACAGTCCATTTCACTGGTTGTACTATATTCAGTTAGCTGTTTTCCCTGTCATTCTTTGTGATTATAAAGATTATAAGGCTATTAGGCTGCATAATCATTACCATTTAATTTGGGGGCTGTAACAAACAACCACTCGTTCGTTGCCAATTGTGAAAATACACATTAATAGCATGTAATTTCCTAGTGTTTATGAGATAATCAATAAACGCCCCAGGTGATAAACAAGAGGACTGTGAAATGCAGAGTTGCCCAAGCCTCCCACACAGCTCCCCAGCCAGCGACACAGCTCCCCACACAGCACATCTCCCCACATAGCTCCCAATTCACACACACACACACACCAGCTGGGCGTGATGTCACCCTCCTCTCCCTGCCCGCTGATTACATGAACAATATACAGGCTGTTACAGATACAGACAGGCCTATCCACTGGTGTTGTCATTGAGAGCTATAATGGAAGACGAAAACCACCAGTTGTGTTTCTCCCGTAGGCCTAAATCAATGCTACAGCCGAAATGTCGACACGCATGTCCAGGACATGGAATTACAAACACGATCACTAGGCGTATTTCCCCCCACAGTTTCTAATTTGTTTTATACACCATACCCATCTCCTCCTTCAGGAGTCCAGTGAGACAGACAACCGTCTGGCCAACGGTTCCTCTGAGATCAACTCTGAGTTTGAGACGCTGACGGCTAAGTTTCACTTTGTGGACCTGGCCGGGTCCGAGAGACTAAAGAGGACAGGAGCTACCGGGGATAGAGCCAAGGAAGGCATCTCCATCAACTGTGGACTGGTGAGACTCTCACTGTGGAAATAACGCATGCTGTAGTTGGTATGATGTTGTACACACAGTGCCTGGTTTGGGTCAATTTATTACATGTTGACTGGCTTGAAATGGAATTGACCCTAAACATTCCCGATGCTATAACGGTGCCTGTAAAGGTCATAGATTGCTCAGCACTAGGAGGTTTTAGAGAGTCAGGACAGTGATGATGCCGTGTCCTCTTCTAGGAGGACTGACATGAACTGTGTTAATGATACACCTGTTGTCTAGAGCTCTGAAACTATGGGAAAAGGAGCCTCCTGGTGGTTGAGAAAGATATTGCAGACGTTCTACCAACACTGTCTGCCGCCATCTCTTTGATCGACAACTGAATTTCAACATCACATTAAAGGAAGGAGTTGATGCTTTATTTTTGATGGAATGCAGATGTTTAAGCCTCATTTTTAAGGACCTCGTCTCATCTTCATGTCTCCTTGGTCTGGTTTTTTTCCCCTCTCTCGCTGCAGCTTGCCCTGGGTAACGTGATCAGTGCTCTGGGAGACAGGAGTAAGAGGTCCACCCACGTGCCTTACAGGGACTCGAAACTCACCCGGCTACTGCAGGACTCTCTGGGAGGAAACAGGTCTGTACGTCCTCATGAACCACACAGAGACACAGTATGTAACAGTGTTGGAAGATGTAGATACAATAGAGGTTTATCACTAGAACCTCTCCCTGAAGCTTTAATCTGTGGATGAATGAATTATCTAACGAAGGTCTGCTGACTGGAATATCAATGTTTTAAAACTGACCCGTTAAAAAGCGGAATGTCTTTATGCTAGTGAGTGAATTAATTACCATCTATATGAATTTATTTTTTATTTTTGACTAAATTAGAATCATTCATTCTGTACGGCTTTTCCAAGCAGTTTACAAAGTGATTTACATTGATATCAAAACACTGCCTGTGTAGCTATTCAGTTCCTAATGTAGTCTCATTTTTTCCCGTGCGTCTGCCTACGGTCCGTGTCGGTATTCCGTCCATCTTCTATCTCTCCCCCCAGTCAAACGGTGATGATAGCGTGTATCAGCCCATCTGACCGGGACTTCATGGAGACACTGAGCTGTCTGAACTACGCTAACCGAGCCAGGAACATTAAGAACAAGGTGATGGTGAACCAGGACAAGGCCTCCCAGCAGATATCAGCTCTCAGGACTGACATTGCCAGGCTACAGATGGAACTGATGGAGTACAAGACGGTAAGAGAAGGAAAGAGAAGGAAAGAGATGGAAAGAGGATGGAAGAGGATGGAGAGAGGATGGAGAGAGGATGGAGAGAGAAGGAGAGAGAAGGAGAGAGAAGGAGACCGAGAAGAGAGAGAGAAGGAGAGAGAAGGAGAGACCGAGAGAGAGGGGGAGAGAAGAGAGAGAGAGAGGAGAGAGAAGGAGAGAGACCGAGAGAGAGAGAGAGAGAGACCGAGAGAGGGACCGAGAGAGGGGGGAGACCGAGAGAGAGACCGAGAGAGAGACCGAGAGAGAGACCGAGAGAGGGACCGAGAGAGGGACCGAGAGAGGGGGGGAGAGAGGGACTGAGAGAGGGGGGGAGAGAGAGACTGAGAGAGGGGGGGAGAGAGAGAGACCGAGAGAGGGGGGGAGGAGGGGGAGAGGGACCGAGAGAGGGGGGGAGAGGGACCGAGAGAGAGAGGGGGGAGGGGAGGGACCGAGAGAGAGGGGGGAGGGGGGAGACTGAGAGGGGGGGAGAGAGAGAGAGGGGGGGGAGACTGAGAGAGACCCCGAGGGGAGGGGGGGAGAGAGACAGAGAGGGAGGGGGGAGACCGAGAGAGGGGGGAGAGAGACCGAGAGGGGGGAGGGGAGAGAGACCGAGAGGGGGGGGGAGAGACCGAGAGAGGGGGGGGAGAGAGACCGAGAGGGGGGGGGGGAGAGACCGAGAGAGGGGGGGGAGAGACCGAGAGGGGGGGGAGAGACCGGGGGAGAGAGACTGAGAGGGGGGGAGGAGAGGGAGAGAGAGAGAGAGAGGGGGAGAGAGAGACCGAGAGAGGGGGGAGAGAGACTGAGAGAGGGGGAGAGAGACTGAGAGAGGGGGAGACCGAGAGAGGGGGGAGAGACCGAGAGAGAGACCGAGAGAGAGACCGAGAGAGAGACCGAGAGAGAGGGGGAGAGAGAGAGAGAGACCGAGAGAGGGGGAGAGAGAGAGAGACCGAGAGAGAGGGGGAGAGGGAGACCGAGAGAGTGGGTAGAGAGACCGAGAGAGGGGGGGGAGAGAGAGGGGGGAGAGGGACTGAGAGAGGGGGAGAGGAGACTGAGAGAGGGGGGAGGGAGACTGAGAGAGGGGGGGGGGAGAGACTGAGAGAGGGGGGGGGAGACTGAGAGAGGGGGAGGGGAGAGACCGAGAGGGGGGAGGGGAGAGAGACCGAGAGAGGGGGGGGGGAGAGAGACCGAGAGGGGGAGAGAGACCGAGAGAGGGGGGGGGGAGAGAGACCGAGAGAGGGGGAGGGAGAGAGAGAGAGAGAGAGAGAGGGGGGGGGGGGAGAGAGAGAGGGGGAGAGGGGGGGGAGAGAGACAGAGGGGGAGAGAGAGAGAGAGAGGGGGAGGAGAGAGACAGAGGGGGGGAGAGACAGAGAGGGGGGGGGGAGAGAGAGAGAGAGGGGGAGAGAGAGACCGGAGAGGGGGAGGGAGAGAGAGAGAGAGACCGAGAGAGGGGGGGAGGGGGGAGAGAGAGACCGAGAGGGGGAGGGAGAGAGACCGGGGAGAGAGACTGAGAGGGGGAGAGGGGGAGGGGGGGGAGAGACTGAGGGGGGGAGAGAGAGACTGAGAGGGGGGGGGAGAGAGGGGGGGGAGAGACCGAGAGGGGGGGGAGAGACCGAGAGGGGGGGAGAGAGAGAGGGGGGGGGGAGAGGGGGGGGGAGGGAGAGACCGAGAGGGGGGGAGAGAGACCGAGAGGGGGAGAGGGGGAGAGAGAGACCGAGAGGGGGGGAGAGACCGAGAGGGGGGGGAGACCGAGGGGGAGGGGGAGGGGGAGAGACCGAGAGGGGGGAGAGAGAGACCGAGAGGGGGGGGAGAGAGAGACTGAGAGGGGAGGGAGAGACCGAGAGAGGGGGGGGAGAGACCGAGAGAGGGGGAGAGAGAGACCGAGAGGGGGGAGAGAGAGACCGAGAGGGAGGGGGGGAGAGAGACCGAGAGGGGGAGGAGAGAGAGAGAGAGAGAGACTGGGGGGGGGGAGAGAGAGACCGAGAGGGGGGGGGAGAGAGAGACTGAGAGAGGGGGGGGGGGGAGAGAGAGACCGAGAGAGGGGGGGAGAGAGACCGAGAGAGGGGGGGGGGAGAGAGACCGAGAGGGGGGGAGAGAGAGAGAGAGAGGGGGGGGGGGAGAGAGACAGGGGGGGAGAGAGACAGGGGGGGGAGAGAGACAGGGAGGGGGGGAGAGAGACAGAGGGGGGGAGAGACCGAGAGAGAGGGGGGAGAGAGACCGAGAGAGGGGGAGGGAGAGAGAGACCGAGAGAGGGGGGGAGAGAGAGACCGAGAGAGGGGGGGGAGAGAGAGGGGGGTAGAGAGACCGAGAGGGAGGGGGGGAGACCGAGAGGGACCGAGAGGGGGGGGGGAGAGGGACCGAGAGAGAGACAGGGGGGAGAGGACCGAGAGGGGGGGAGAGGGACCGAGGGGGGGGGGAGACTGAGAGAGGGGGGGGGGGGGGAGACAGAGAGGGGGGGAGACTGAGAGGGGGGGGGGAGAGAGAGACGGAGAGAGGGGGAGAGAGACCGAGAGAGGGGGAGAGGAGAGAGACCGGAGAGAGGGGGGGGGAGAGAGACCGAGAGAGGGAGGGGGGAGAGAGACCGAGAGAGGGGGGGGAGAGAGACCGAGAGGGGGGGGAGAGAGACCGAGAGGGGGGGAGGGGAGAGAGACCGAGAGGGGGGGGGAGAGAGAGAGAGGGGGGGGGAGAGAGACGAGGGGGGGGGAGAGAGACAGAGGGGGGGAGAGAGACAGAGAGGGGGGAGAGAGTGGGGGGAGAGAGGGGGGAGAGAGAGAGAGACGGGAGAGGGGAGAGAGAGAGAGAGACCGAGAGAGAGACCGGAGAGAGTGGGTAGAGAGACCGAGAGAGGGGGAGGGGGGAGAGGGACGGGAGAGAGGGGGGGAGAGAGACGGGAGAGAGGGGGGAGAGAACGGGAGAGAGGGGGAGAGAGAGACTGAGAGAGGGGGAGGGGGGAGAGAGACCGAGAGAGGGGGGAGAGAGAGACCGAGAGAGGGGGAGAGAGAGACCGAGAGAGGGGGGGAGAGAGAGACCGAGAGAGGGGGAGAGAGAGACTGAGAGAGGGGGGGGGAGAGAGACTGAGAGAGGGGGGAGAGAGAGACTGAGAGAGGGGGAGGAGAGACTGAGAGAGGGGGAGAGAGAGACTGAGAGATGGGGGGGAGAGAGACCGAGAGAGGGGGAGAGAGAGACCGAGAGAGGGGGAGGGGGAGAGAGAGACCGAGAGAGGGGGGAGGGGAGAGAGAGAGAGACCGAGAGAGGGGGAGAGAGAGGGGAGAGAGAGACCGAGAGGGGGAGGGGGGGGAGAGAGAGAGAGACCGAGAGGGGGAGGGGGGGAGAGAGAGACCGAGAGGGGGGGGGGAGAGAGAGACCGAGAGGGGGGGAGAGAGACCGAGAGAGGGGGAGAGAGAGACCGAGAGAGGGGGGGGGAGAGGGGGGGAGAGACCGAGAGGGGGGGAGAGAGAGACCGAGAGGGGGGGGGGGGGGGGAGGACAGGAGGGGGGGGGGGAGAGACAGAGAGGGGGGGGGGAGAGAGAGAGACCGAGAGAGGGGGAGAGAGAGACCGAAAGTGGGGGGGGAGAGAGAGGGGGGAGAGAGAGACTGAGAGGGGGAGGGGGAGGGAGAGACTGAGAGAGGGGGGAGGGAGAGACTGAGAGAGGGGGGAGGGAGAGACCGAGAGAGGGGGAGGGAGAGACCGAGAGGGGGGAGAGAGAGAGGCCGAGAGGGGGAGGGGAGAGAGAGAGACCGAGAGGGGGGGAGAGAGACAGAGAGAGAGGGGAGAGAGAGACCGGAGGGGGGGGAAGAGACCGAGAGAGGGGGGAGAGAGACCGAGAGAGACCGAGAGAGGGGGGAGAGAGACCGAAAGGGGGGGGAGAGAGAGAGAGGGGGGGGGGAGAGAGACCGAGAGGGGGGAGGGGAGAGAGAGAGAGACCGAGAGAGGGGGGAGAGAGACCGAGAGGGGGGGGGAGAGACCGAGAGGGGGGGGAGACCGAGAGGGGGGGGGAGACCGAGGGGGGGAGGGACCGAGGGGGGGGAGACAGAGAGGGGGGAGAGACCGAGAGAGACAGAGAGAGGGGGGAGAGAGACCGAGAGGGGGGGAGAGAGACCGAGAGGGGGAGAGGGAGACCGAGAGGGGGGAGGGGGAGAGACAGAGGGGGGAGAGACCGAGAGAGACAGAGAGAGGGGGGAGAGAGAGACCGAGAGAGGGGGGAAGAGACCGAGAGAGGGGGGAGAGAGACCGAGAGAGAGACCGAGAGAGGGGGAGAGAGAGACCGAAAGTGGGGGGGAGAGAGAGGGGGGGAGAGAGAGACCGAGAGGGGAGAGAGACCGAGAGAGAGAGAGAGAGACCGGGGAGGGGGAGAGAGACCGGGGGAGAGAGAGAGACCGGGGGAGAGAGAGAGACCGGGGGAGAGAGAGACCGGGAGAGAGAGAGACCGAGAGAGAGGAATATTTTTGTTTGTTTGTTGCTATTTTAGATATCATTACAAAGGCCCTGTTTTCCAAGTCATATGGTAAATTGTACCATTATACGGATCCATATAACTTCAAACGTAGTAGCGGCTGCACATGTCCATTGAGGCTGTATTTCTCGTAGCCTGGAATCCAACTAAACAATCGTGAAACGGAGGGATATTCAGTGTGGATTTCAGTCTATATTTCTCTATGATCTACACTCATCTCTCTGGTTCCCTCTGGTCTGAGCAGGGCAAGCATCTGGTAGGGGAGATAGGCAAATACACATTGTTATAACTGATCTACCATAGTGATCTGCTATAATAACCATAGTCCTCTGGCCTGTCTCTGGTCTCAGGGCAAGCGTATGGTGGGGGAGGACGGCATGGAGAGCATCAACGACATGGTCCATGAGAACAGCATGCTGCAGACAGAGAACAGCAACCTGAGGATCAGGGTCAAGGCCATGCAGGAGACCATTGACGCTCAGAGGGCCAGACTCACACAGTACCTCAGTGACCAGGCCAACCAGGCTCTGGCCAAAGTGGGTACGTACTGGGACAGGAATAATGGTAACATGATAACATGATTCAAAATCCAGGCTAGTGGGAGAAGAAGTGCTCCATTAAAGTCTATGGGAAAAGTGCTGAAAATGCGCTCATGTTCGATTATCTTCCAGGTGAGGGGAATGAGGAAATTGGAAATATGATCCAGAACTACATCAAAGAAATCGAGGAGCTCAGGTATGATGCATGACGTGTCTCTTACATGCACAGTATGATGTGTCTGTAGAAAGGCTGGCATTGAGTATTGTGACGTTTGGTTTTGGTGTTTGGAGACCCACAACCGTATTCTGACCGTTGGTTTTGTGTCTGCAGAGCCAAGCTTCTGGAGAGTGAGGCAGTGAATGAGAACCTCCGTAAAACCCTGTCCCGTGCCAACACACGTTCATCCCTGTACGGGGTTGGGGGCTCCTTCTCCCCAGGCCAACTCGCCCCGGAGAGAGAGGCCTCTGACATCATCGAAATGGCCAAGAAAGATCTGGAGAAACTCAAGAAGAAAGAGAGGAAGAAAAAGAAGAGGTAGGAGTTGTTCTTTTCCCTTCATACCTTTTGATATTTGCTCTCATTCCACGTTGCTGTTTTGATGTACATTTCACATGCATGCCACGAAACCGATTGCGTTTATGTTTGTTACAATTTGTAACTCTCTGTCCAAACTTGTGGATTAAACAACGGGGAACAATTGGGTAGACTTTGATGGTAGACCTAGAGTCTGACAGTGATATGCTCGGAGGTGGTTAGAGATGGAGTGGGCATGGTGGGGTGAGGGGGAGAGGTGGTACTGGGGAGGGAAGGGGAGGGGGGGGCGAGGGAATTGGTTTCCATTGTTGTCCCAGGGTGTTTTGGGTAATTAGTTCTGGCACCCAGCATTTCCCCTTCAGCAGGTACGTGTTCCCTCGTACCCCATACACGAGGATGGGTTTATATCACAGGCCCAGTCATGTTCAGATGTACCTGTACTGTGCAACTAGTCTCTCTTTCTCTGTGGTTTAATACACATTTGATAAGCAACATAGCACATAAATGGCTTGGTTACACATCAACAAGCCAATAGAAGACTACCAGCGTCAAATCCTTGAAGGTTAACCTGTTCTTCTTTGCTACACTCTTTTCTGCTCTCTGGTTCACTCCCTTCCCCCGCCAACCTCACTCTCTCCAACTGTCTCCCACATTCTCCTCCCCTACTCTGAAGACTGCAGCGGCTCGAGGAGAGTCACCATGAGGTTGGGCTTGCCAGGTTTGCTATGCCCCTCTCTCCCCCACCTCGCTAACCCCCTTTCCTCCCTCTCCCCCCCCATCTCGCTAACCCCTTTCCTCCCCCCTTTCCTCCCTCTCCCCCCATCTCGCTAACCCCCCCTTTCCTCCCTCTCTCCCCATCTCGCTAACCCCTCCCCCATCTCCTAACCCCTGTCCTCCCTCTCCCCCATCTCTCTAACCCCCTGTCCTCCCCTCTCTCCCCCATCTCTCTAACCCCTGTCCTCCTCTCTCCCCCTCTCCTCCCTGTCCTCTCCCCCATCATCTCTAACCTCCTTTCCTCCCTCTCTCCCTCATCTCTCTAACTCCCTACTTCCCGCCTCTCTAACACAGCTTTTACACCTGCAGGTAGTTTCCACACCTGGAGGAGAACCCACTTGTAATCTCTCCCCCTTCTTCTTACCCCTTCTCCCCCTTTCTGCATTGTTGAGACCCTTAAACTAAAGAAATGAACTAAAATATGCAGCACTTTTTGCCATGATGCAACCACAGTGTCAATCAATCATTCACTAACGTCTACTTCAAGGATGATTCTAACAACCAAATGATTTGGGTTCTGTTTGAATTGTGATTCTAACCTTAAATGCATTTTTACAGTATGCAGAAAAATCAAGGTAGCGTGTTCATGTGCTGTGTGCTAGTGCTGTATGGTGGTGCTGTATGGTATGGTAGTACTCCCTGATAGTCTAGTGACCTGATGTCTTGCGATTGCGGTCAATGGGTCCCTGAACCTCTGGTTCTGTCCTCACAGTGTGGTCAAGGAGGAGGTACCTGACAACGAACAGGAACGAGGCAACGACGAGGCTGAGGGGGTACGTCTAAGAATGTCCTTAATTGCCGTGTGTGTGTGTGTGTGTGTGTGTGTGTGTGTTCTTTGTACTCACATCGTGTAAATGTGTGTGTGAACAGGATGACCACGTTAGTGACCATGAGGAAGGAGAGGAGCTGGAGGGAGAAGACGAGGAGTACGAGATGGAGGGAGAGGAGAGCTCGGACGAGTCAGACTCTGAAGAACTGGATGAGAAAGGTAAAACTCTCTCACTCACACACACACATCCAAAGGTGCTTTTACACTGTCATAAAGAATGCCTTGCTTCTTTGGTCCTGGAGGGCCGCGTGGAGTGTGTGCAGGGTTTTTTTCAAACCCAGCTCTATCACCCCTTATTCATTCACCGTGATTAGATTATTCTGCTGTTTTAATAAAAGAGTGAATATGTCATTGAAGCGTGTCTCATGTAGCTCGTTCTGCGTGTGTTCTCTGGAAAAAGAGAACTTCCAGGCGGACCTGGCCAACATCACGTGTGAGATCGCCATCAAGCAGAAGCTGATCGATGAGCTGGAGAACAGCCAGCGCCGTCTGCACACGCTCAAGCAGCAGTACGAACAGAAGCTGATGATGCTGCAGAGCAAGATCAGAGACACACAGCTGGAGAGGGACAAGGTGCTGCACAACATGGGTACGTATACGAGAGAGAGCGAGAGAGAGGGAGACGTGCACAGGAGACGATGCCGTGCATCACGGTCACGACCTCGGTAGAGCAGAGGCGCACAGGAATGTGGTGGCAGATTAATGAAGGGTTGCATTTGATTTATTTAGGTGCTCTGTGCCACGTCGCTACATCTCAGTGAGTGTATTGTGGAGTTACATAACTGACATATATCTAACTATCTAACTAATCCGGTCCACCACCAATGACATCATACCTGTACATAGCATTTGAATGTATTTTGTCTGAGTCCCTCTGTCATGATTTGTTATTTTAGACACCATAAAGTGTGTGTTTAAACCCCTTATTTCTAGAGGGCTGTCGTATTCTGTCAAATCACTTTGTGACTGTAAAAAGGCTAACATTTGAACGACTGATTTGCTTGATATTCCATTGTGGCTGTGCTGAGCTGTGTCGGCTGAACCGAACTTGTGTGGTGTTGTTTCCACCGTGCCCGTGCTTAGCTGAGTTAGTTGTGTCTGCAGGCTCGGTGGAGACGTGCACGGAGGGGAAAGCTAAGAAGATCAAGTTGGAATATGAGAAGAAGCTGAGCTCTATGAACAAGGAGATGCAGAAGCTGCAGTCGGCCCAGAAGGAACACGCACGCCTCCTCAAGAACCAATCGCAGTACGAGAAGCAGCTCAAGAAACTCAACCAGGATGTGGCTGAGATGAAGAAAACAAAGGTCAATAGAAAATTGTGGATGGAAGGATGGATGGGTGGGTGGGCGGGTGGTTAGTGGGTGGGTGGGTGGGCGGGCGGGTGGATGGATGGGTGGGTGGGCGGGTGGTTAGTTGGAGGGTGGATGGATGGGTGGGTGGGCGGGTGGTTAGTTGGAGGGTGGATGGATGGGTGGGTGGGTGGGTGGTTAGTTGGAGGGTGGATGGGTGGGTGGGTGGGCGGGTGGATGGATGGGTGGGAGGGTGGTTAGGTGGATGGATGGGTGGGTGGGCGGGTGGGTGGGCGGGTGGTTAGGTGGATGGATGGGTGGGTGGGCGGGTGGTTAGTTGGAGGGTGGGTGGGTGGGCGGGTGGTTAGTTGGAGGTTGGATGGATGGGTGGGTGGGCGGGTGGTTAGTTGGAGGGTGGATGGATGGGTGGGTGGGCGGGTGGTTAGTTGGAGGGTGGATGGATGGATATGTTGACTGATTGATTGACATGTAAATGGTGGTTGTTGTACTAGGTGGGTCTGATGCGTCAGATGAAGGAGGTGCAGGAGAAAAACAGAGCGTCAGAGTGCCGACGCAACAGAGAGATCGCGACTCTGAAGAAGGACCAGCGCAAACATGAGGTAACGTTATGGACAGGAAATCATGTGTGTTGTGAAGTTGTGTGTTAGCCTGTGACCAAGTTCAATTCAATTGAATTCTATTGCTATGACGTGCCTGTCACTTACAGCACCAACTGAGACAGCTGGAGGCTCAGAAGAGGCAGCAGGACCTGATACTGCGCAGGAAGAATGAGGAGGTAAGATACACTGGGTCATGTTCAGTGTGGCAAACTGTAGCAAAACGTTTTGCAGTGGAAAACAAAACATTGTTGTACTTTTTGAACACGTTCAGGTAGTATCTCAGTTCCAAAACATTTTCTCCCTACTGAACATGGCCCTGCTTTCCTCTTGTGCTAGGTGACAGCTCTGAGGAAGCAGGTGAGGCCAACTTCAGGGAAGGTAAACAGAAAGGTGAGCCTACCGGAGCCCCTCCAGGACCCTTCTCACCGCAGCATCCTAGGGAGACCTCACTCTGCTGGGGCAGCAGGCCCCAATGGCACCCCAAGGTACTACCAGCAGGACTGATGGTGTGAGTGTGTGTGTGCTTGTGTGTGTTTGCTCGTGTGCATAGGCATGATGTGTTTGTTAACCAAATAGCTCCAGTTACAAAATACATAAAAATTAAATAAAGAACAATGTATCAAAATAAACTAGCATTGCCTAGCCGGCACCCCTGATCTCCCTCTCAGGACTGGCAAGTCATGACAATACCAATAGAGGGTGAAAGGGGACACACATAATGTGTACCACTACAACATTGTTATTTATTTAAAAAAATATATTGTATTTTGAAAAGACAAATTACAGTAATTAGAAAATACAAAAAAACATTGGAGTGTAGTTCAACCCAGTGTAATTAAAATGTCAAAATACTCATAGGAAATTAAAACATGTATTTGAAATATATGTAACAGAAATACTGCCCATCTCTGCCTGTGTATATAGCCAAGTTATCGTTACTCACTGTGTATTTATTCCTTGTGTTATTGTCTTTCTCTCTGCATTGTTGGGAAGGGCTCGTAAATAAGCGTTTCACCGATAGTCTACACCTGTTGTTTACGAAGTGACAAATGTATGTATGTATGTATGTTTTGTGTGCATGAAAGGACTCCTACTCTAGTTGAAACGGACAACAATAAGTTCCTCACCTCGTCTTTGTTTTTCAGTAATATATTGGCCCGTACTGTACAATGACCTCTGTGGAATTCCATTTATCAGGAAGTACCCGGTGAGGATGGGGAGCGTCTCCACCACCAGGACAGCCCGGGCTAAATGGCAGTCTCTGGAGAGACGCATCACTGACATCATCATGCAGAGGCTGACCATCTCCAACATGGAGGCTGATATGAACCGCCTCCTCAAGGTAAAATAAACCCACTGTAGTTTTACTGTATTGCTACCAGTTCTACTGTATTCCTATCAGACTGATGCCAACATGGTTCTCTGTCAGTGGAAAAAGGCAAAAACCGACAGGGGAGTATATACAGACTTATCATTGTTGCCGTTTTGGCTACACTCTTAGAATTAAGGGGGACTCAAGGAACCCTGGAGATTCTCAAGGAACCCTGGAGATTCTCAAGGAACCCTGGAGATTCTCAAGGAACCCTGGAGATTCTCAAGGAACCCTGGAGATTCTCAAGGAACCCTGGAGATTCTCAAGGAACCCTGGAGATTCTCAAGGAACTCTGGAGTTCCTCAGTGAACCATTGCAGTCAATGGGTTCATATTTGCACCATTGGTTAGTTGAGTAGTTCTTGAATGATTCAATTTAGCTGGGGAACCTGGGGAACCTTTTTGTCGGCATGTGTTTGGGCACTTGGAATTTATTTTGCCGCTGGATTTATTGTGCTGCCAAACTCAGAAGAAGAGGAACATTGTGTTTTGGCCGCTGGCTTTATAGGATAGCAAGCAACTTGTAAACAATGACCCCATTCCTAAGTACCATTTTAATACCAATGTTGAATAATACTCTCACGCCTCCTGTTTTAATTCCGAAAAGTTTCTTGTGATGGTAATGCCATGTGTTTTTGATGATACTTATTAGGTGTTGGCTTAGGTTGCTAGCTAGCTACAGTATCTTTAACCTAGCCAACACTTTCAAAAATGCTTGGTTGTTTGGATGACCCAATTGCTGGGTTGCAGGCACTGGGTCACTAAGTCGGGTTGTTTTCTTTAAAACGGGCCAGGTTGGGTTGTTGATGCTGGGTTATCAAGATGCAAAGACTGCGGAGCGTGGCTTAGTAAGGCGGTTGCTTCAGATAGTTATTTTTGGCCACCCGTGGGAAGAAACAATTTTCCGTTCGTCTTTTCTGTTGTATTGTTGTCACATGTTAAAGTTGAACACGGATAGTTTTGTAGCTTCAATTAGGTTTACAGACGTGTGTGAGTTCCTCACGAGACGGGTTGGTTGTTTTGTAAACAAAACCAATGCGTACGCAACTATGCGGCAAAACGGACGGGGTTGTTGTTGACAACATGTCAACTATCTTTAGTCTCCAATGTTTATTGAAAACATAAATAAATGCGTCTAACGAGCACATGTTGTCTCTCAAACACATAGTTACAGTTGTTGGTTAGCTAGCTAGTGAGCAATGTTAGCATAGGCGTGACATCAGTCGAAACACCTCAAAACAAGACATGGTATCAAGAACAAGACGTAACGAGCTGAAGCAAGCATTCTATGATTTCACACACGGTGGCTCTCTTGCCGTCCAGAGGCACAACCACACACCGCCTTCTGCCCCATTGAAGGGCACCCCTTGTTTTCGTGACGTTGTAGCCCGTCTGTATGCAGATCCTAATGTTACTACTTTATGGTTACGTTGTTATCGTTGCCTTTGGGTGACTGTCATGGCTCTACAGTGCCTTCAGAAAGTATTCACCCCCTTGACTTTTTACACATTTTTTTAAATGGATTGAATTTAGATTTTGTATTACTGATCTATACGCAATACCCTATAATGTCACAGTGGAATTGTGTTTTCAGAAATGCTTAGAAATTCATTTAAAAAAAATCTAAGCTGAGGCCTCCCGAGTGGTGCAATGGTCTAAGGCACTGCATCGCTAGAGGCGTTACTACATACCCAGGTTCAATCCCGGGCTGTGTCACAACTGGCCGAGATTGGGACTGCTTTCGGGTTAGGGGAGGGTTTGGCCAGGGGGGCTTTACTTGG